>NW_028248908.1:0-284696 GCF_964263255.1 Lissotriton vulgaris
GTAAAAAAATCTGACAAATAACTAAAAAAAACTCTCAGAATTATGACAAGCATTAGAAATGCAATCGGGCTCGGATTTATTTGAGTTTCAGCAAATGGCATAGTAAATGGCAATATGTTTTCGCCATGTGTTATGGAGTGTGTGCATGTGGTGTGTAGTGGAATAATGTGCGTTACATTGGAATTGTAGCAATGGTGGCATGCTTTGCTTTAGATGAATATGTTTAAAAGTAAAGTGTACCATACTGGCATTGCTACACTAGTTAATTGTGGATGCGTTAACAATTGATGCGTGCACTGACGGCTGGTGGGTGTGTAGTTGATAAAAGCGTGCACAGATGGCTGATGGCGTGTGTGTTTGGTGAAAGTGTGCACTGACGGTTGCTGGTGAGTGCGCCTTGTAAAAGAATGCACTGACGGCTGGTGTTGTACGCCTGGTGGTGTTTGTGGTTCGTGAAAGCGTGCATTGATGGCTGGTGGTGTTTGGCCCTGGTAATAGCATACATTGACGGCTGGTGGTGTGTTGTTGTGTGTGTGGTTGTGTGTGTAGTGGTGAGTGTGTGGTGGTGAGTCTGTGGGGGTGAGTCTGTGGGGGTGAGTGTGTTACACCAATGTGGCGCACTGGTGCCTGCCACACTGATGCAACAGCACCTGCTGCACAATTGTAGCTATGCCACACTGGTGCCACTGCACCTGCTGTACAATGGTAGCTATGCCACACTGGTGGTACTACACGTGCTGTGCAATCATAGCTAAGTAACACTGATAACACTGCACCTGGTCCACGAATGGTAACTATGCCACACACTGGTGCCACTGCACCTGCTGCCAATCATAGCTAAGCAACACTACCACTGCACCTGCTCCACCAATGGTAGCTACCACACACTGGTACCACTGCACCTGCTGCACTAAACTGGTACCACAGCACCTACTTCACCAATGGTAGCTACGCCTAAGCCACACTGGTACCACTGCACCTGCTCCACCAAAGATACTTACACCACACTGGTGCCACTGCACCTGCTGCACAATGGTAGCTATGTCACTGTGGTGCCACTACGCCTCCTGCACAAGGGTAGCTATGCCACACTCGTGCAACTGCACCTGCTGCAAAAGTGTAGCTATGCCACACTGATGCCACTGCCCCTGCTGCACAATGGTAGCTACGCCACACTGGTGGTACTACACTTGCTGCGCAATCATTGCTAAGTAACACTGATAACACTGCACCTGCTCCACGAATGGTAACTACGCCACACACTGGTGTCACTGCACCGGCTGCACAATTATAGCTAAGCAACACTACTGAGAGAGCGCAAATTTTTGTGTTGGAAATTGTAGGGGTGCATCATATTCACAAGTAATCCGCACCCGCATATATAGAGGTTTATAATCACGTTTGAAAATGACACGGAGCTATGAAACCATGTACCAGAATTCACATGGCTGTAACGTAAAGCGTTTCCTTAAATACTAATGTCATGTTAATTTAGAAAATGTATTGCAGTGTAATACTAATTCATTTAAAGGATGCTCAAATAGGCATTGATGTACTTGAAATGCTTGTTTAGACATTTACTATTGTATTCAGGTAATGACATAGAAGCGTTTAGTTAGAAAATGTATTCTTTCTTTCTGCTATAATGATGTAGGCCTAATGATGAACGAAATGTTTTGCCAATGTTAGGGGGTGACATCTCGAAACGTGCAGAGGCCCAGGTGGGGAGGAAGGCCATACAGGCCAAACTAGGAATGTTTCTCATCACATTAAATCATGGAAATACTTTTCCTAGAAGGTTGTTTTAGAGAAATTAATTGCAAGTAGCATGGGGTTGTGAATCGATTTATGTGCTTTCTTTTGCAGGTGCAAGGTTAACTTGAGATAGGAGAGAAGGGCCCATTGTATATGAGCGTTAGGATGTTAGTTCTAGACATGGAGGAGTGGCTGTGGAATTTTAGGGAAGCAACTTCAAGAGAAAACGACTCTGGGACCCAAGGCCATTTTTCAACTAACAAGGATGAAGATGTCGTAATGAAGATACTTTGAAAATTGATGCTTAGAGGGGGGCGTCCCTCGGGGCGTGTCACCCTCATTGTGGATTTTGTATTAGGGACAGCACCCCAGCAGGAGAGCAGAGCAGAAGCGCACGAGGGCGAAGAAAGATGCTGGGTAGGCAGAGGCTTTCCTATGCGAAGATGAGTTTATAGACTTAAGTCCGGACGAAGTGAGTGAACTTCTTTGGAAGTCACCACAGCTGACACCTTTGTTAGGAGGGAACCGTGTGTGTAGGGATGTCACTTAGTACAGAGTAGGGACAGATTATTTGGATGTATTTCTTCTTTTCTTCCATGTCTACCAAGACCCAGATTATAGCAATTCTTGCAAGCCTAGTGGTCTTGGAATTTATACTGGTGTTGATTCTTAGTAGACTTAGACTTTTCCGTAGGATTATGTTTGTACTAGTACCTGTATATTTACTGAATCTTTTACTGAGGTGTTTATATACACAACTGCTTTTGGCTTTGTAATAAATCTTCAAACTTGACTTTTTGTCAATGGTTCTTTGGAGGAGGCGATGGAGGTAGTTCGAATTGACCTGTTGAAAAAGATTACCTTCTACACTCTATGACAGGTAAAAAGGTCTAGTCGACCTGTGACGGGATTCTAGAGTTCTGATTCAAATTCTGGATTAAAATTCCCGCCTTTCCAGTTGGTAGCAGAGTAGGATGGTTTATCTTCTGGAGTGAAGGTAATCCAGATAGGATAAGATTTCCCCAAGGCCCATAGAGATCTGGAGATGTGCGTCCATAGAGCAGCGGACGAAGGATGGCGATCCACGGAAGATGACGGAGAGTGACGGTGCGGCAGAAAGCAGCAGGTCGTAAGAGTGTGAGTATAAAAAGGGTCATGCGTGTTAGATTGCGGTGTGTTTTGTGTTGTTGAAATTGTATTGTCTAGCGGAGTTGAGTGCCTGTAGTGTGAAAGGAGAACAGGTTGTGAGCGGCCGCAACCGGTGAAAATCTTAAGCTCGAGGAGAGTTTAAGTGGTTCGGGTGTATCGAACACCTACAGTAATTGTCGACCATTGAAAGGGGATCATGAGGTACCATTGATCGCCCGCAGGACCGAGATAGGGGGAACGAATGTGTGAATGCGTGGGTAACAGACGCTTGTCGGAAGTTACAGTGTGTATGAAACCTATCTGAGAGGCGATTGTTTGCTCTTTAATTGGACAGATATTTGCCAGTCGGTGACAATTACAGTCAGACTGTAGATGTACAGTCAGAGAAGTGGTTGCTTGGTCGGAAGTGATCATTTCAAATTGTATGATTGGGACGCATGCATGACCGAGAAACGAGTAGAGAAAGGAGGGGAACTGCTGCAAAGCGGAGGCGAGTGACGTCAGGAAGCGCCGTGCTAGGATAGGACGGCTAGCGTGGAGCCGCGCTGAGATTGGGCGGTCGGCGAGAAGCGAGTGACGTGAGCAAGAGCCACGCTGGGATAGGACGGCCAGAGTGAAGCCGCGCTTGGATTGGTGGATTGTCATTGTAAAGTAAACGAGCGTAGTAAACGAGGAATTGTTGTGGATTTCATCATGAAATGTCTAAAAGGTTTGCGAAGTTGTTTTTCGGGAGAAAAGAGACTAGAACCTCGGGGTGGGGAAGAGGCTTCACCCGAGGATACGCCAGCTCATTATATGTCTACGAATGTTGGGTTACATACTATATTGTGGCTTGAGAACTGGTGTAAGATGACTGAAGGGAACGAGGAATTGACTTTCCCTAGGTACGGGACATTCAGATGAGAGGTGTTGTACCAACTAAAAGCGATCATGTCTTCTTTGCGACCTTTGCCTAGGCGCACACAGTTCGAAGCATTGAACTCATGGATCAGGGCAGCCCACGAAAAAAAACAGGGATAGGAGACAGGAAAGAGTGAATAGATCAGTTAGGGCAGTACAGGACGCGAGGTAGGATGCACTGGCCAAAAGGTGGAGAGTGCAGACCATAGAGGGAGATAGGTTGTACCCACTGCTGGTCAACGAAAAGGAGGTGCAGAAAAAGAGTACAGAGGATGATGACAGTGAAACAGAAGACAGTCTGATAGAGAGGCTGTTGTCGGACAGACCACCCCCATATAACCCAGAAATAGAAGGGAGCTCACCACCACCAACAGGAAGAGAGACATCGACAGGGGACGGTGGAGTCCTAAGAGAGAGCGACTAAGGTCCGGTAGGGAACAGGGCTGGCTCAGTCGAAGGTGAGGGGGTACCTCAGCGAACCCCAGAAGCGAGAGTAGTGGGAAGATTCACTGTACAGCAGGTACACTGTGAAGAGGGGGCAAGCGCTCAGAGACTACCAGACGCTCTTACAGTACCAGTTACCATAGGTCCTATAGTATCAGTATATAATCCGGAACAGACTCAAGGTGAGAGTCTGCCACAATTAGATAGAGAAAGGAACGTCAGCGAAAATAGAAGTAATGTGGCGGACGAGTGGAACCAATGGTCCAGACCTGTAGAAAGAAGCACTCCTCTGGCAGCATCGGCAGATTCCTCTAGGGAACTCGGGGGTTTAAGAGGACCGATGGATCTGAGAGGACCATGGCCCCGGTCGATTAGAGAATTGAGGCCAGATTTGAGGACATGGGAGACAGTCGCGGATACTCAGAGCGACAGGTCAAGAGACGATTGTAGACATTGGGGTTCGGAGAGTAGGGAAGAATCCCAGTGCAGGTCTAATGGAAATAGACAGGGGGAGGGCCGTGTGAGTGAGGAAAATTGGGGTACGTTTACCTCTGGAACTGCAGAAAAAAGGCAAGAGTGGGACTGTGAAAGATGGGAAAGAGGAAGTGTTCCCCATAACACCCCTGAGGAAGACAGACGAGTGAGTTAGGAATGTAAAGGGAAGGACCCGAGCGAAACCTCTAGTCAAGGCACATTGAGAGCGGTGATAAAGGCAAGGAGGATAGATGTGCTAAGGCTCAAGTCAGAGGTAGAAGAGATAGTGGAAGGTACAATACCTTTGGAAAGAATAGAACTTTACGAACCAGATGAACTGCTGCTCGTAGCGAAGAATGTTAATCGTCGAGCTAGAGCAGCTCACGAGAAACTAACGGAATTAGCGAACAAATATTCAGTGGATTTGACCAGGACAAAGGCGTTACAGGGTGGCCATAGGCTGCAGTATACAGATCAGGATCTAGATGAGAAGAGAGTGATCGGATTGAAAACCCACATCAGAGAACTAGTAGTGGGTATCCGAACATGGATACAATTGGACAAGTGGGAGGAAAGGTGGTCCAAAAAGAAGAGTGTTAGGCGGAGCACTATAGAGACTTCTCCAGGAACAGGACTGATGCATGCAGAAGCATACACCTTGAGAGAAGTAGCCCATAGAGGATATGTGCACGTACCCTGGAGTAGGGGAGATTTGGCTGCTTTTACGAACACTTTTCCAAAATTGAGGGAAAGCCCAGTGGAATGGTACAAGCAAGTAGAGAGGTTTGTCAAAATTTCAAAGGTACTGTGGATTGATCTGAACACACTGTTTGACATTGTGGTTCCGGGAGATCTGTGGGTAGCATGCAAGGTTAGTGTCGAGTGGCCCACAGAGGAGCCAGAAAGAGAGGCACTCACGAATGGACCTTCAACAAGAGTAATGCTTAAGTACGAGCAAGTGATTACGTGGTTGAAAATCAAGGTACCTCCACAAGACATAGATTGGGTGAAAATAGACCGAACTAGACAAGAACCAAAAGAGACGGTTCATGAATACTATGAGAGACTGTTACAGATATTCAAGCAGTGCAGTGGCCTGGATGTGATGGATCCAAAGGACATGGGACAGTTTGTGTCCAAGTTTGTTCTGGGACTGAGGCCGAGATCTGTCTAATGATACAGCAACATTTGATCTGTTGGCAGAACAAACCTCTAGACGAGATCCTGAGGTACGCCAGGTACTGCAGTGATGAGATAGACACTAAGAAGCTCAAAGATAAGCTGATGCTAGTTCAAATGCAACCGGGACAGGGTCAGTCTGGAAATGGGACATTGGGGAGAAGATCAAGTAGTCAGAAAAGGGACAGCGAGGATGGCCAGAGGCCAAGGGTAGATCTGGCTACTCTGAAAAAGACAACCAGGTTCCATCAGTGTCACGAGATTGGGCACTGGAGGCGTGAGTGTCCCCATAATCCAGAAAATCAGGTACAAGAGGAAGAAGAGGAGAGTCAGGCTCCCCAAGCTCCGAGGTCGACGGTGGTCAAGCTCAAAGTGGTAAAAGGGGGGACCTCCGCTCCTAAAACTCCCGTTCTCCAGCCACCGAAGATCGGAGCAGGGAACAAGATATATCAACAGATGCCTCTCCCGATAGACGGAGATGAGTATGATGCCTTTAACCCTGTGACAGGAAGGTGTCTGGATGGAGAGGAAGAGTGTACCTTGGGGGCTGCTTTAGAGGTAGATCAGAGAGGACCCTTTGTAGAGGCGGATGTAGCTGGACACCCCACCACCTTTCTGGTGGACACAGGTGCGACTCGTTCTACTGTACAGTCCGCAGTGGTCCCTAACTTGCCTCTTTCCGGACAGACCATCCAAGTAGTGGGAGTAGCAAATAGGAAAATGACGAATCCACTGACCGAACCAGTTCCAGTAAAAATAGGAAACTTCAGGGACAATCATCAATTTGTGGAATGTGATTCTAGTCCTGTGTGTCTTTTTGGAAGAGACCTGTTGTGTAAGCTTAATTGTACCATCTATTGCCCACCCAAGGGATTGGAGTTAGAGACGAATGATGATGATGCTACCTTTAAGGTTGCAAACACCCGTCTGTGCATAGAATTGTATCCTGCACCTACCATGGAGGAACTCCCCTGGGATTTGAGAGAGACAGTTAGACAGGAAGTTTGGGACTTTACAGGAGAAGAGATTGGACTGATTAAAGGTGTAGAGCCAGTTAGGATACAAGTGAGACCTAACGCAGAATTTCCAAGAACACCTCAGTACAAGCTGACTCCAGAAACCATTGCGGGAATAAAACCTGTGATTGAATCCATGATTAGGCAGGGAATCCTAAAAGAGATAATAGGCAGTCCGTGTAACTCTCCGATCCTGGGCTTGCAGAAGCCTAGCCGGAAGTTCAGGATTGTGCAGAATTTACGAAAAGTGAACGACATCGTCGTTCCATGCTGTCCAGTGGTACCAAATCCATCAGTAATATTGTTTCAAATTCTGGCACAGGCTGAATGGTTCACCGTGATTGACCTATGTCAGGCATTCATCTCAATACCGGAGGAGAGCCAATTTCTTTTCGCTTTTAAGCTGGAAAAAACGTGTGTTAACATGGTGTCGTATCCCACAGGGGTGTACAGAAAGTCCATCGATCTTTAATCAGATATTGAAGAGAAACCTAGAGAGTCTAGTACTGCCCCAGAACTCAGTTCTCGTACAGTACATAGACGACCTCCTTGTTGCGTCAGAGACAGAAGATGCCTGTAGAATAGACACCATCGCCTTGTTGAACCATCTGGCAGAGAATGGTCACAAGGTATCCCCCAGCAAGTTACAATACTGCCTTCCAGAGGTACAGTATTTGGGACACAGAATAGAGAAGGGAATAAGGAAAGTGTCCCCAGACAGAATAGAGGCAATAATGAAAATGATGATGCCTACCACACAAAGAGAGGTTAGAATGTTCCTAGGAATGGTTGGCTACTGTCGCCAGTGGATTGCAAATTTCTCACTGAAAGCGAAGCCCTTACAGAAACTGACACTCAAGGACGTGAGTGATCCGGTACCATGGGACACAGACTGCATGATGGCTTTCCTATCGTTGAGAGAGGACTTATGTCGTGCTCCGGCTCTGGGAATGCCTGATTACACCAAATTGTTTTCATTGTTCTGCTGCGAGCGAGAGAGTTGCGCGTTAGCAGTTTTGACCCAAGATCACGGAGGCGCCCGTAGACCAGTTGCATATTTTTCGGCTACTTTAGACCCAGTAGCCGCAGCGTTGCCCGGATGTCTCAAATCCGTTGCTGTAACAGGTGTCAGCATTGAGCGATGTGAGAGCATTGTGATGGGACATCCATTGGTGGTACATGTTCCACATTCAGTAGAATTGTTAATGACAAGGACAAAGACGCAGCACCTGACTAACAACAGGCTCACACGCTAAAAACAGGTTATACTTGCTGCGGAGAATGTGACCCTAAAGAGGTGCTCAGTTTTGAACCCTGCTACATTGACACCATTGCCAAATATTTTGGATGATGATTGTGAAGACCATTACTGTCTTGAAGTGACTGAACTGTGCCTTTGGAAGACCCAGGTGAAATTCTCTTTGTAGATGGCTCATGTATAAGGGACAATGCTGGACATTTAAGAGCGGCTTTTGCCGTTTGCACGATCCATGGAATAATCGAAGCTGCCTGTTTAGAAGGAGTACACTCCGCCCAGGTGGCTGAGATAGTTGCGTTGACGCGTGCCTGTTTGGCAGCCAACAAGATTCGAGTCACCATATACACCGACAGCAGATATGGGTTCGGTGTGGTTCATGACTTCGGTCAGTTGTGGTCTCAAAGGGGTTACATGACATCATCAGGTTCCCCTATCAGGAATGGGGAATTTGTCCGGTTACTACTGGAAGCTCTGCAGGGGCCAGCTGAAATTGCTGTAGTGAAATGCACGGCACACAGCAAAGGTGCTGATTTTGTGTCACTAGGGAACAGATATGCAGACGAGGTGGCACATTATTGTGCCGAGCAAGCTTACTCGTTCACCGACCAGGATATCGAGGGAATGCATAGAGGGACCGAGCTAAACATGATGCTTGAAGTGGCAGACACATGGGATGAATTGAGAAAAATGCAAGAGCAGGCGTCAGACTTCGAGAAAAGAGTGTGGGTGACTTCTGGCTGTGCCAAAGGGGATCTGGATTTGTGGATTTCGGCAGATGGGAGAGCTGTGTTGCCGAATGAACTGGTGAGCCCGATGGCTCGACAGATACATGGGTCTGTGCATTTGGGAAGAGATGCAATGATACGAGTGTTCAGGCAGACTTGGTATAATCCCAAGTTCAGAACGGCTACAGAAGCGGTGTGTCAGAGGTGTGTTACGTGTCAGCAGATGAATGTTGGGAAGAGAACACCGGTCATGTTAAGTCATGTGGGGAGGTCTGGAGGACCTTTCAACAGAATGCAACTGGATTTCATTGAGATGCCAAAGTGTACAGATACTACAACAGTTTGTAACATACTACAGCAATCTATACACACCTGAAACTACCCCTACAGAAGAGAACATGCAAAGATACTTAACTAAGAACTGGTCACTAGATAGGGAACCTGTCCTGATGGAACCACTTGAGGGACATTTTTCACTATCCGAAATACAAATGGCTATTTCTTCTCTCCCACAGGGGAAATCCGCTGGGGATGACACACTTCCAATGGAAACTTATAAATGCTGCAGCGAGGAACTTCTACCTACACTTAATGATCAACCAAATTGGAAACTCAGGCAAAATCCCTAATTCCTGGAAAACCGTTAAAATAATCTTTTTTTTAAAGAATGGTAAATCACCTGTAGAGTGCGGGTCTTACCGGCCCATCTCCTTGATAAATGCTGACGCCAAGGTTTATTCAAAACTACTAGCAATGAGATTAGCCCCGCTAATGCCTAAATTAGTTAGCCAACACCAGCATGGCTTTGTGATGGGTAGAGACACAACAGCACATGTCAACACTGCCATTACTGCATTCGACGTTGCCAATACTAACACCTCCCCACTCGGTATGGTGCTATTAGATGCAGAAAAAGCCTTCGACCGAGTGGGGTGGGATTATCTCTGGGCTTTACTAAGGAGGATGGGCTTTGGGAAACGGTTTCTTACCAGCATTCAAGCCCTGTATGATTCACCTAATGGAAAAATAGGGTACGCTAATCTAATCTCCAATAGTTTCCCGGTTTTAAGAGGCACACGTCAAAGGTGCCCCTTGTCGCCCCTCTTGTTTGCTCTCGCAATGGAGCCTTTTATTAATTCAATACTGACCCAAGAATGCATTATTCCATTCACGCATGGCAATAACTCGCTCAAAATCACTGCTTACGCAGACGATCTTGCAATCTATACTACCGATGTGCCTAAAGCCATAGCTGGGATCGTCAAGGAAGCTGACGATTTCGGCTTGGTCTCGGGGTACAAACTAAACTTAAACAAAACGCAAATCGTTGTTAACCATAAGCTACCGGCTTCAGTTTTGGGGGTTTGCCACACTGCAAATTATTTGGGCATTAAAATAACATCCAATTTAAAAGTAATCATGAACCTAAACTATGATACTCTATTGAAGGAGACAATAAGGACCCTCAAAAAATGGCATAAGGTTCCCTTAAACTTAATAGGACGGATCAACCTTATAAAAATGAATATTTTGCCAAAATTTTTGTATTTGTTCAGGTCCATCCCGCTATACGTCAACAACCTATTTTTTAAAAAACTAGATGGTATTCTAGGAAGCTACATATGGGGCTACAAGAAAAATCGCAGAGCTCTGTCTCTTCTCAAACCAACAGTTACTAAAGGTGGCCTAGATTTCCCTGAATTTAAATTCTATTTTTATGCTTCTTTCCTGGGTCGGATACGCAGCCTTTTTTCTTCTAACTATCCTTATTTTTATCACCAATTCATGTTAGGTGCAAATACTGTACAATTTTTAGCTAGAAGCAACGACCCAAACTACTTTAAACGAGTGAAGTTTAAGACCGCGAAAGATGTAGTACATATTTGGCATACTATTATGGCTTTTAATAAAACTACGTTCTTCCACCCAAATCTAAGCATATGGTATAATCCGGGTTTACCTGAGATTTTTAGCGACCCGACAGCTAGAGTATGGGCTAACCATGGTATAAACCACCTCTCCGATTTATACGGATCATCAGGCTTTTTAACATTTGATACCTTAAGAACACTTTATAAACTACCTGTAAATGCTTTCTTTAAATATACACAGATACGTGACTTCTTCATGAATAAAATGAAACTAAGGGAAATTTTAGACTCAGAAATATGGACTTACATTTACGGGGAAACAAATAGTGAACTAATTAGCTTGGGGTACAAATGTCTCTGTTTATCTAAATCTGATGACTGTGTTAAAGTCGCACAGAAGTGGACAACTACTTTAGGTTTGCCCATTTCTTCAAATAATATTTCCACTTTTTTTTATAACAGTAACTTTTTAACTAATTCTTCTAGTTTAAAACTCCAATCCTATAAGACTGTATGCCAGCTATACTATACGCCGCTTCACTTTTCTAAATGGTCAGGGAACAATTCATTACCCGAACGTATAAAATGCCCAAAATGCGATCTACTAGCAGCAGATATAGTACACATAATTTTTTCATGCCCTGCTCTACAAACATTATGGGATGAAATAGAAAAAGTGTTGAAACTGTATAAATTGTTTTATGGTAAAATCTCCGCTGAGATGATAATTCTGGGAATACAACCAAATACTGTTACTTACAAGGACCTAATGTTTATTTTAATTTCTTGTGCAAGATTGATAATTGCTAGGGCTTGGATCTCTGATAAACCACCAGTGGTAACCGAATGGTGGCTACTGGTACACGAGATATATGATATGGAACTTTCAACTGCAAAAATTCGAGGGATTGGGTCTTTGAAGAAAGTTGATAAAATTTGGGGCAATATGTTCACCATTCACGACTTGTGAATAGCTCCTGATGTATTCTTTTCTTCTTATATTGTAGATTTCCATGCCTATTTTTTATTTGACTAAGCTTTCAAGGAATTCATGTACCTTAACTTTCTTTTTTATTTTTACTACTGCTGTAAAATATTTTATTTTTGATATGTAAGTTTGCTTGTGCTGTCAATAAAAATTATTATAAAAAAAAAAGAGATGCCAAAGTGTAACAGTCTTAGATATGTCTTGGTAATTGTGTGTGTGTTCTCCAGATGGGTCGAGGCATATCACACTCGTAGGTGTGATACACTCACAGTAGCCAAATTATTGTTGAGGGAATTAGTGCCTAGATTCGGGGTCCCGACCTCTTTGGAATCGGACATAGGGACACATTTCAACAGTGAAGTTGTGAAGATGCTCTACTCTGCACTGAACATTGATCAGAGACTGCATTGTAGCTATCGGCCAGAGGCTTCTGGAATAGTGGAGCAGATAAATGGGACACTTAAAGCACGAATGGCAAAAGTGTGTTCATCCACGTCCCTGAAATGGCCAGATGCTTTACCGTTGGTGTTAATGAGCATGCGTAGTACACCAGACAGGAGAACGGGACTTTCACCTCATGAGGTGCTGATGGGAAGAGCTATGAGGTTGCCATCCGTCCCCTCAGCGGCCTTGCTGAATATCACAGATGATCTGATTCTTGAATACTGCAAAGGATTATCTGACGTCATACATTCTGTGTCTCTTCAGGTGCAAACAGCCAAAATCCCGACTTCTAGAGACCTTTGTCACGACTTGTGTCCCGGAGACTGGGTTCTAGTGCGGAAGCACGTGAGGAAGAGTTGCTTGGATGTCCGCTGGCGAGGGCCGTTCCAAGTCATCTTGGTGACGAACACTGATGTAAAGTGCGGTGGACTGCAAAATTGGATACATGCTTCGCACACCCGAAGAGTCCCAGCGCCCCTGGAAGAAACAGCTCCTCTCATTGAAGAAAATCCTGCAGTGGAGGAAGATCCACTAGAGGGGACCAGCCAAGCTGTGGGGGTGTCTGAAGAAGCTGGTAACTCATCTGACCGAGCCCAGGGAGATCACAACGGCAGTGACACTGAATCTGCCTCTGAATGGGAAAGCTGCTGTGAAGGTGATCTCAACCCTGAAATGGCTGAAGGTATTGATGAGCAGGTTGTGCCGATGAGGAGCAGTGGAGTGAAAGGCACAGAGTCAAGTTGGCCTGAAAGACGGAAAAAGCTGAATATGAGGCTGACCGCTGAAAGAGATCTTGCACCTGTATCTGAAGAATCAGACCCAGAAGGAGAAAGCCAAGAGTCAGAGGAAAAGGGTCCGAGGAGATCGAGGAGGGTGAGAGTACCTTGCAGAAGATACGCCACTCTGGAGTGAACCTACCCTTTGACAAATGCCAGGTGTACTGAGATCCGGGAGGGTGAGGTCGGTGCTTGTGACCGATACGACTCCGAATGTTAAGTTGGAAGTGATACTGTTGGTACCCGGACTGGAAATTGAAGGTTTACTAACAATCACTGTTCCTAATCCCCCTCTCCTAAGCAAGATAAATGATTTGATCCTAAATAGACTGGTTTTTCCTACATTTGGCCCTGGAATACCTGCCTATGAATCAATAGTTCTTCACATGGAACTTTTGGATTACGTACTTTGTGCACTTGGAGAAAATCTTATTATTGATGCGCAGTAAAGACTTTGTAAATAGCTGCCAAAAAGTTACTTAGGGCCGAATGGAAGAAGAAGAAATTCAGGGACATCCCTTAGAGGACGGAGAAGGGTTAGGGTCCCCTGAATACGACATGGACTATGAAGAATTAAAAGGGGATCTCTGCTTCTAGGTGTGGTTCGAGAAAATTCATAAAGCCAAGCAAGAGACTTTGCATTGCTGAGACTTTGTGTTGCTGCTAGAATCGAATCATACTGCCTGAGACCATGGAGGCTGAGAACCCGACTCGTAGGGCAAAATGTATTATAGGTACACTGTTAGGGTTAGTGATTTTCTTTATATTTGTAGTAGTTTTAGTTTCTTATTTAGCACCACAAGAGCAGGAAGCAGAGGTTAAGAGAACCCCTACACCTACCACTCCTAGCCACAAAGAGGTAAACATAGGAGCCGAGAAAGCTTTGCTAGCTGAAGAAAGCCGTAGATTACATGCTGACTTATCCAAAGGCAACTTTGGGAAGAATGCGTATGCTAAATTGTTGTATGAGTACATTGATGCGATGGATGCAAAAGATTGTTACGTGTGTATGCAATTGCCAGCTTCAGTAGACGAGGGTATTAGATACCATCACCTGCCATTAACGTATGGGATTTCATGTAGTTTGCTGCTTAGCATATTTTATGGGAGATCTCATTTTGAATATTTCTTTTCAAATTATGATGCTGTGTTACCCGAAGTCCCAAATTATAAGCACCTGAACAAGTGGGATTATTATAAATCAGAGGATAGACTTAGATACTTTTTTATTCCAACGAAAGCCTTAGATACCTCATACGCACACCGACACAACTTGACCTGCTCCTTGACCGAGGTAGAGAAGAAGTTCGTAGAACAGCTTGAAGATAGATATCAGAAACAGAAGCAGTTACAGACGTCAGGTCAGGGCAAGGTAGATTGGACGGATGAGGAACTTGGACATAAGTCGAAGGGGAGCTATGGTTCCATAGCCTTGGATGTGTTACAGAAGGGAAAGTTGTGTTTGCACAGGCCAAAGACGTATTACGAAAATGTGTATGTGGGCGAGACAACTTGTGAACACACTTTCAAATTAGAATATTACACCAAAGATTTCCTGAAGAGCGTGGTTCAAGTGATCCCTACGGTGTATTTTGTTTGTGGAAGAAATGCGTACGTGAGGTTACCGGATAAGTGGTATGGGACATGTTACCTGGCGATTATCTTTCCTAAGATATATCACACTGGGATTTTGATCAAGTAGAGGGTGGCAAATTGACTAGGGTGAAGAGAGGGGAAAGTGCTGGTGCAATAGTGGGAGATGTGTTTGGAGCTGCGATACCGATGTTGGGAGTGATTTTAAATGACGTAAAGATACGGAGATTAGCAACAGTGGTGGATGAATTATCGGTGAGTACGGAAAAATCACTGGTGTTGATCCATGGTGAGATGTTGTCGATACGGGCGATGGTTTTACAAAACCGCCTTGCCTTAGACGTCCTATTAGCAAAAGAGGGTGGAGTCTGTAAGCTTTTAAAAGGTTCAGGAATGTTGCACGTATATTCCGGACAATTCTAAAGATCTGAAGAAATATATACGCAACATTACTGCAATCCACTATGAGATTAACGATTTGACGCAAGAAAATACATGGGAGAAGGTTGGCAAAGGGCTTGGAAGTGTTGGAGGTTGGTTTGCAAACCTGGGAAGGAGTTTTCTTGAATACATACTGGAGCCCCTCATCATCATAGTGGCCTGTGTGATTGGAATATGGGGTTTGTTGAGATTGTACAAATGCTATAGGTCCAATAGGTTGGCTAGATCAGTGAGGGTACAGGCACAGAGAATGGAGGAGTTGCAGGACAATCAATACAGAAGTTTAAGAGCATTGGAAATGCTCCGGCGAGGGAACGTCGCCACAAGTGCTGTTTAGACCGGTCCCTACCCTAAGGAATGTGGGTTGGTGGTGATGACACAGGTCATCAAAGGGGGGACTGAGAGAGCGCAAATTTTTGTGTTAGAAATTGTAGGGGTGCATCATATTCACAAGTAATCCGCACCCGCATATTTAGAGGTTTATAATCACGTTTGAAAATGACACGGAGCTATGAAACCATGTACCAGAATTCACATAGCTGTAACGTAAAGCGTTTCCTTAAATACTAATGTCATGTTAATTTAGAAAATGTATTGCAGTGTAATACTAATTCATTTAAAGGATGCTCAAATAGGCATTGATGTACTTGAAATGCTTGTTTAGACATTTACTATTGTATTCAAGTAATGACATAGAAGCGTTTAGTTAGAAAATGTATTCTTTCTTTCTGCTATAATGATGTAGGCCTAATGATGAACGAAATGTTTTGCCAATGTTAGGGGGTGACATCTGGAAACGTGCAGAGGCCCAGGTGGGGAGGAAGGCCGTACAGGCCAAACTAGGATTGTTTCTCATCACATTAAATCATGGAAATACTTTTCCTAGAAGGTTGTTTTAGAGAAATTAATTGCAAGTAGCATGGGGTTGTGAATCGATTTATGTGCTTTCTTTTGCAGGTGCAAGGTTAACTAGAGATAGGAGAGAAGGGCCCATTGTATATGAGCGTTAAGATGTTAGTTCTAGACATGGAGGAGTGGCTGCGGAATTTTAGGGAAGCAACTTCAAGAGAAACCGACTCTGGAACCCAAGGCCGTTTTTCAACGAACAAGGATGAAGATGTCGTAATGAAGATACTTTGAAAATTGATGCTTAGAGGGGGGCGTCCCTCGGGGCGTGTCACCCTCATTGTGGATTTTGTATTAGGGACAGCACCCCGGCAGTAGAGCAGAGCAGAAGCGCACAAGGGCGAAGAAAGATGCTGGGTAGGCAGAGAGCTTTGCTATGCGAAGATAAGTTCATAGACTAAGTCCGGATGAAGTGAGTGAACTTCTTTGGAAGTCACCACAGCTGACACCTTTGTTAGGAGGGAACCGTGTGTGTAGGGATGTCACTTAGTATAGAGTAGGGACAGATTATTTGGATGCATTTCTTCTTTAATTCCATGTCTACCAAGACCCAGATTATAGCAATGCTTGCAAGCCTAGTGGTCTTGGAATTTATACTGGTGTTGATTCTTAGTAGACTTAGACTTTGCCGTAGGATTATGTTTGTACTAGTACCTGTATATTTACTGAATCTTTTACTGAGGTGTTTATATACACAAATGCTTTTGGCTTTGTAATAAATCTTCAAACTTGACTTTTTGTCAATGGTTCTTTGGAGGAGGCGATGGAGGTAGTTCGAATTGACCTGTTGAAAAAGATTACCTTCTACACTCTATGACAGGTAAAAAGGTCTAGTCGACCTGTGACGGGATTCTAGAGTTCTGATTCAAATTCTGGATTAAAATTCCCGCCTTTCCAGTTGGTAGCAGAGTAGGATGGTTTATCTTCTGGAGTGAAGGTAATCCAGATAGGATAAGATTTCCCCAAGGCCCATAGAGATCTGGAGATGTGCGTCCATAGAGCAGCGGACGAAGGATGGCGATCCACGGAAGATGACGGAGAGTGACGGTGCGGCAGAAAGCAGCAGGTCGTAAGAGTGTGAGTATAAAAAGGGTCATGCGTGTTAGATTGCGGTGTGTTTTGTGTTGTTGAAATTGTATTGTCTAGCGGAGTTGAGTGCCTGTAGTGTGAAAGGAGAACAGGTTGTGAGCGGCCGCAACCGGTGAAAATCTTAAGCTCGAGGAGAGTTTAAGTGGTTCGGGTGTATCGAACACCTACAGTAATTGTCGACCATTGAAAGGGGATCATGAGGTACCATTGATCGCCCGCAGGACCGAGATAGGGGGAACGAATGTGTGAATGCGTGGGTAACAGACGCTTGTCGGAAGTTACAGTGTGTATGAAACCTATCAGAGAGGCGATTGTTTGCTCTTTAATTGGACAGACATTTGCCAGTCGGTGACAATTACAGTCAGACTGTAGATGTACAGTCAGAGAAGTGGTTGCTTGGTCGGAAGTGATCATTTCAAATTGTATGATTGGGACGCATGCATGACCGAGAAACGAGTAGAGAAAGGAGGGGAACTGCTGCAAAGCGGAGGCGAGTGACGTCAGGAAGCGCCGTGCTAGGATAGGACGGCTAGCGTGGAGCCGCGCTGAGATTGGGCGGTCGGCGAGAAGCGAGTGACGTGAGCAAGAGCCACGCTGGGATAGGACGGCCAGAGTGAAGCCGCGCTGGGATTGGTGGATTGTCATTGTAAAGTAAACGAGCGTAGTAAACGAGGAATTGTTGTGGATTTCATCATGAAATGTCTAAAAGGTTTGCGAAGTTGTTTTTCGGGAGAAAAGAGACTAGAACCTCGGGGTGGGGAAGAGGCTCCACCCGAGGATACGCCAGCTCATTATATGTCTACGAATGTTGGGTTACATACTATATTGTGGCTTGAGAACTGGTGTAAGATGACTGAAGGGAACGAGGAATTGACTTTCCCTAGGTACGGGACATTCAGATGAGAGGTGTTGTACCAACTAAAAGCGATCATGTCTTCTTTGCGACCTTTGCCTAGGCGCACACAGTTCGAAGCATTGAACTCATGGATCAGGGCAGCCCACGAAAAAAAACAGGGATAGGAGACAGGAAAGAGTGAATAGATCAGTTAGGGCAGTACAGGACGCGAGGTAGGATGCACTGGCCAAAAGGTGGAGAGTGCAGACCATAGAGGGAGATAGGTTGTACCCACTGCTGGTCAACGAAAAGGAGGTGCAGAAAAAGAGTACAGAGGATGATGACAGTGAAACAGAAGACAGTCTGATAGAGAGGCTGTTGTCGGACAGACCACCCCCATATAACCCAGAAATAGAAGGGAGCTCACCACCACCAACAGGAAGAGAGACATCGACAGGGGACGGTGGAGTCCTAAGAGAGAGCGACTAAGGTCCGGTAGGGAACAGGGCTGGCTCAGTCGAAGGTGAGGGGGTACCTCAGCGAACCCCAGAAGCGAGAGTAGTGGGAAGATTCACTGTACAGCAGGTACACTGTGAAGAGGGGGCAAGCGCTCAGAGACTACCAGACGCTCTTACAGTACCAGTTACCATAGGTCCTATAGTATCAGTATATAATCCGGAGCAGACTCAAGGTGAGAGTCTGCCACAATTAGATAGAGAAAGGAACGTCAGCGAAAATAGAAGTAATGTGGCGGACGAGTGGAACCAATGGTCCAGACCTGTAGAAAGAAGCACTCCTCTGGCAGCATCGGCAGATTCCTCTAGGGAACTCGGGGGTTTAAGAGGACCGATGGATCTGAGAGGACCATGGCCCCGGTCGATTAGAGAATTGAGGCCAGATTTGAGGACATGGGAGACAGTCGCGGATACTCAGAGCGACAGGTCAAGAGACGATTGTAGACATTGGGGTTCGGAGAGTAGGGAAGAATCCCAGTGCAGGTCTAATGGAAATAGACAGGGGGAGGGCCGTGTGAGTGAGGAAAATTGGGGTACGTTTACCTCTGGAACTGCAGAAAAAAGGCAAGAGTGGGACTGTGAAAGATGGGAAAGAGGAAGTGTTCCCCATAACACCCCTGAGGAAGACAGACGAGTGAGTTAGGAATGTAAAGGGAAGGACCCGAGCGAAACCTCTAGTCAAGGCACATTGAGAGCGGTGATAAAGGCAAGGAGGATAGATGTGCTAAGGCTCAAGTCAGAGGTAGAAGAGATAGTGGAAGGTACAATACCTTTGGAAAGAATAGAACTTTACGAACCAGATGAACTGCTGCTCGTAGCGAAGAATGTTAATCGTCGAGCTAGAGCAGCTCACGAGAAACTAACGGAATTAGCGAACAAATATTCAGTGGATTTGACCAGGACAAAGGCGTTACAGGGTGGCCATAGGCTGCAGTATACAGATCAGGATCTAGATGAGAAGAGAGTGATCGGATTGAAAACCCACATCAGAGAACTAGTAGTGGGTATCCGAACATGGATACAATTGGACAAGTGGGAGGAAAGGTGGTCCAAAAAGAAGAGTGTTAGGCGGAGCACTATGGAGACTTCTCCAGGAACAGGACTGATGCATGCAGAAGCATACACCTTGAGAGAAGTAGCCCATAGAGGATATGTGCACGTACCCTGGAGTAGGGGAGATTTGGCTGCTTTTACGAACACTTTTCCAAAATTGAGGGAAAGCCCAGTGGAATGGTACAAGCAAGTAGAGAGGTTTGTCAAAATTTCAAAGGTACTGTGGATTGATCTGAACACACTGTTTGACATTGTGGTTCCGGGAGATCTGTGGGTAGCATGCAAGGTTAGTGTCGAGTGGCCCACAGAGGAGCCAGAAAGAGAGGCACTCACGAATGGACCTTCAACAAGAGTAATGCTTAAGTACGAGCAAGTGATTACGTGGTTGAAAATCAAGGTACCTCCACAAGACATAGATTGGGTGAAAATAGACCGAACTAGACAAGAACCAAAAGAGACGGTTCATGAATACTATGAGAGACTGTTACAGATATTCAAGCAGTGCAGTGGCCTGGATGTGATGGATCCAAAGGACATGGGACAGTTTGTGTCCAAGTTTGTTCTGGGACTGAGGCCGAGATCTGTCTAATGATACAGCAACATTTGATCTGTTGGCAGAACAAACCTCTAGACGAGATCCTGAGGTACGCCAGGTACTGCAGTGATGAGATAGACACTAAGATGCTCAAAGATAAGCTGATGCTAGTTCAAATGCAACCGGGACAGGGTCAGTCTGGAAATGGGACATTGGGGAGAAGATCAAGTAGTCAGAAAAGGGACAGCGAGGATGGCCAGAGGCCAAGGGTAGATCTGGCTACTCTGAAAAAGACAACCAGGTTCCATCAGTGTCACGAGATTGGGCACTGGAGGCGTGAGTGTCCCCATAATCCAGAAAATCAGGTACAAGAGGAAGAAGAGGAGAGTCAGGCTCCCCAAGCTCCGAGGTCGACGGTGGTCAAGCTCAAAGTGGTAAAAGGGGGGACCTCCGCTCCTAAAACTCCCGTTCTCCAGCCACCGAAGATCGGAGCAGGGAACAAGATATATCAACAGATGCCTCTCCCGATAGACGGAGATGAGTATGATGCCTTTAACCCTGTGACAGGAAGGTGTCTGGATGGAGAGGAAGAGTGTACCTTGGGGGCTGCTTTAGAGGTAGATCAGAGAGGACCCTTTGTAGAGGCGGATGTAGCTGGACACCCCACCACCTTTCTGGTGGACACAGGTGCGACTCGTTCTACTGTACAGTCCACAGTGGTCCCTAACTTGCCTCTTTCCGGACAGACCATCCAAGTAGTGGGAGTAGCAAATAGGAAAATGACGAATCCACTGACCGAACCAGTTCCAGTAAAAATAGGAAACTTCAGGGACAATCATCAATTTGTGGAATGTGATTCTAGTCCTGTGTGTCTTTTTGGAAGAGACCTGTTGTGTAAGCTTAATTGTACCATCTATTGCCCACCCAAGGGATTGGAGTTAGAGACGAATGATGATGATGCTACCTTTAAGGTTGCAAACACCCGTCTGTGCATAGAATTGTATCCTGCACCTACCATGGAGGAACTCCCCTGGGATTTGAGAGAGACAGTTAGACAGGAAGTTTGGGACTTTACAGGAGAAGAGATTGGACTGATTAAAGGTGTAGAGCCAGTTAGGATACAAGTGAGACCTAACGCAGAATTTCCAAGAACACCTCAGTACAAGCTGACTCCAGAAACCATTGCGGGAATAAAACCTGTGATTGAATCCATGATTAGGCAGGGAATCCTAAAAGAGATAATAGGCAGTCCGTGTAACTCTCCGATCCTGGGCTTGCAGAAGCCTAGCCGGAAGTTCAGGATTGTGCAGAATTTACGAAA
Organism: Lissotriton vulgaris; assembly: GCF_964263255.1. Taxonomy (NCBI): domain Eukaryota; kingdom Metazoa; phylum Chordata; class Amphibia; order Caudata; family Salamandridae; genus Lissotriton; species Lissotriton vulgaris. Next base: position 21,268 of record NW_028248908.1, read on the forward strand.
AGTGAACGACATCGTCGTTCCATGCTGTCCAGTGGTACCGAATCCATCAGTAATATTGTTTCAAATTCTGGCACAGGCTGAATGGTTCACCGTGATTGACCTATGTCAGGCATTCATCTCAATACCGGAGGAGAGCCAATTTCTTTTCGCTTTTAAGCTGGAAAAAACGTGTGTTAACATGGTGTCGTATCCCACAGGGGTGTACAGAAAGTCCATCGATCTTTAATCAGATATTGAAGAGAAACCTAGAGAGTCTAGTACTGCCCCAGAACTCAGTTCTCGTACAGTACATAGACGACCTCCTTGTTGCGTCAGAGACAGAAGATGCCTGTAGAATAGACACCATCGCCTTGTTGAACCATCTGGCAGAGAATGGTCACAAGGTATCCCCCAGCAAGTTACAATACTGCCTTCCAGAGGTACAGTATTTGGGACACAGAATAGAGAAGGGAATAAGGAAAGTGTCCCCAGACAGAATAGAGGCAATAATGAAAATGATGGTGCCTACCACACAAAGAGAGGTTAGAATGTTCCTAGGAATGGTTGGCTACTGTCGCCAGTGGATTGCAAATTTCTCACTGAAAGCGAAGCCCTTACAGAAACTGACACTCAAGGACGTGAGTGATCCGGTACCATGGGACACAGACTGCATGATGGCTTTCCTATCGTTGAGAGAGGACTTATGTCGTGCTCCGGCTCTGGGAATGCCTGATTACACCAAATTGTTTTCATTGTTCTGCTGCGAGCGAGAGAGTTGCGCGTTAGCAGTTTTGACCCAAGATCACGGAGGCGCCCGTAGACCAGTTGCATATTTTTCGGCTACTTTAGACCCAGTAGCCGCAGCGTTGCCCGGATGTCTCAAATCCGTTGCTGTAACAGGTGTCAGCATTGAGCGATGTGAGAGCATTGTGATGGGACATCCATTGGTGGTACATGTTCCACATTCAGTAGAATGGTTAATGACAAGGACAAAGACGCAGCACCTGACTAACAACAGGCTCACACGCTAAAAACAGGTTATACTTGCTGCGGAGAATGTGACCCTAAAGAGGTGCTCAGTTTTGAACCCTGCTACATTGACACCATTGCCAAATATTTTGGATGATGATTGTGAAGACCATTACTGTCTTGAAGTGACTGAACTGTGCCTTTGGAAGACCCAGGTGAAATTCTCTTTGTAGATGGCTCATGTATAAGGGACAATGCTGGACATTTAAGAGCGGCTTTTGCCGTTTGCACGATCCATGGAATAATCGAAGCTGCCTGTTTAGAAGGAGTACACTCCGCCCAGGTGGCTGAGATAGTTGCGTTGACGCGTGCCTGTTTGGCAGCCAACAAGATTCGAGTCACCATATACACCGACAGCAGATATGGGTTCGGTGTGGTTCATGACTTCGGTCAGTTGTGGTCTCAAAGGGGTTACATGACATCATCAGGTTCCCCTATCAGGAATGGGGAATTTGTCCGGTTACTACTGGAAGCTCTGCAGGGGCCAGCTGAAATCGCTGTAGTGAAATGCACGGCACACAGCAAAGGTGCTGATTTTGTGTCACTAGGGAACAGATATGCAGACGAGGTGGCACATTATTGTGCCGAGCAAGCTTACTCGTTCACCGACCAGGATATCGAGGGAATGCATAGAGGGACCGAGCTAAACATGATGCTTGAAGTGGCAGACACAAGGGATGAATTGAGAAAAATGCAAGAGCAGGCGTCAGACTTCGAGAAAAGAGTGTGGGTGACTTCTGGCTGTACCAAAGGGGATCTGGATTTGTGGATTTCGGCAGATGGGAGAGCTGTGTTGCCGAATGAACTGGTGAGCCCGATGGCTCGACAGATACATGGGTCTGTGCATTTGGGAAGAGATGCAATGATACGAGTGTTCAGGCAGACTTGGTATAATCCCAAGTTCAGAACGGCTACAGAAGCGGTGTGTCAGAGGTGTGTTACGTGTCAGCAGATGAATGTTGGGAAGAGAACACCGGTCATGTTAAGTCATGTGGGGAGGTCTGGAGGACCTTTCAACAGAATGCAACTGGATTTCATTGAGATGCCAAAGTGTACAGATACTACAACAGTTTGTAACATACTACAGCAATCTATACACACCTGAAACTACCCCTACAGAAGAGAACATGCAAAGATACTTAACTAAGAACTGGTCACTAGATAGGGAACCTGTCCTGATGGAACCACTTGAGGGACATTTTTCACTATCCGAAATACAAATGGCTATTTCTTCTCTCCCACAGGGGAAATCCGCTGGGGATGACACACTTCCAATGGAAACTTATAAATGCTGCAGCGAGGAACTTCTACCTACACTTAATGATCAACCAAATTGGAAACTCAGGCAAAATCCCTAATTCCTGGAAAACCGTTAAAATAATCTTTTTTTTAAAGAATGGTAAATCACCTGTAGAGTGCGGGTCTTACCGGCCCATCTCCTTGATAAATGCTGACGCCAAGGTTTATTCAAAACTACTAGCAATGAGATTAGCCCCGCTAATGCCTAAATTAGTTAGCCAACACCAGCATGGCTTTGTGATGGGTAGAGACACAACAGCACATGTCAACACTGCCATTACTGCATTCGACGTTGCCAATACTAACACCTCCCCACTCGGTATGGTGCTATTAGATGCAGAAAAAGCCTTCGACCGAGTGGGGTGGGATTATCTCTGGGCTTTACTAAGGAGGATGGGCTTTGGGAAACGGTTTCTTACCAGCATTCAAGCCCTGTATGATTCACCTAATGGAAAAATAGGGTACGCTAATCTAATCTCCAATAGTTTCCCGGTTTTAAGAGGCACACGTCAAAGGTGCCCCTTGTCGCCCCTCTTGTTTGCTCTCGCAATGGAGCCTTTTATTAATTCAATACTGACCCAAGAATGCATTATTCCATTCACGCATGGCAATAACTCGCTCAAAATCACTGCTTACGCAGACGATCTTGCAATCTATACTACCGATGTGCCTAAAGCCATAGCTGGGATCGTCAAGGAAGCTGACGATTTCGGCTTGGTCTCGGGGTACAAACTAAACTTAAACAAAACGCAAATCGTTGTTAACCATAAGCTACCGGCTTCAGTTTTGGGGGTTTGCCACACTGCAAATTATTTGGGCATTAAAATAACATCCAATTTAAAAGTAATCATGAACCTAAACTATGATACTCTATTGAAGGAGACAATAAGGACCCTCAAAAAATGGCATAAGGTTCCCTTAAACTTAATAGGACGGATCAACCTTATAAAAATGAATATTTTGCCAAAATTTTTGTATTTGTTCAGGTCCATCCCGCTATACGTCAACAACCTATTTTTTAAAAAACTAGATGGTATTCTAGGAAGCTACATATGGGGCTACAAGAAAAATCGCAGAGCTCTGTCTCTTCTCAAACCAACAGTTACTAAAGGTGGCCTAGATTTCCCTGAATTTAAATTCTATTTTTATGCTTCTTTCCTGGGTCGGATACGCAGCCTTTTTTCTTCTAACTATCCTTATTTTTATCACCAATTCATGTTAGGTGCAAATACTGTACAATTTTTAGCTAGAAGCAACGACCCGAACTACTTTAAACGAGTGAAGTTTAAGACCGCGAAAGATGTAGTACATATTTGGCATACTATTATGGCTATTAATAAAACTACGTTCTTCCACCCAAATCTAAGCATATGGTATAATCCGGGTTTACCTGAGATTTTTAGCGACCCGACAGCTAGAGTATGGGCTAACCATGGTATAAACCACCTCTCCGATTTATACGGATCATCAGGCTTTTTAACATTTGATACCTTAAGAACACTTTATAAACTACCTGTAAATGCTTTCTTTAAATATACACAGATACGTGACTTCTTCATGAATAAAATGAAACTAAGGGAAATTTTAGACTCAGAAATATGGACTTACATTTACGGGGAAACAAATAGTGAACTAATTAGCTTGGGGTACAAATGTCTCTGTTTATCTAAATCTGATGACTGTGTTAAAGTCGCACAGAAGTGGACAACTACTTTAGGATTGCCCATTTCTTCAAATAATATTTCCACTTTTTTTTATAACAGTAACTTTTTAACTAATTCTTCTAGTTTAAAACTTCAATCCTATAAGACTGTATGCCAGCTATACTATACGCCGCTTCACTTTTCTAAATGGTCAGGGAACAATTCATTACCCGAACGTATAAAATGCCCAAAATGCGATCTACTAGCAGCAGATATAGTACACATAATTTTTTCATGCCCTGCTCTACAAACATTATGGGATGAAATAGAAAAAGTGTTGAAACTGTATAAATTGTTTTATGGTAAAATCTCCGCTGAGATGATAATTCTGGGAATACAACCAAATACTGTTACTTACAAGGACCTAATGTTTATTTTAATTTCTTGTGCAAGATTGATAATTGCTAGGGCTTGGATCTCTGATAAACCACCAGTGGTAACCGAATGGTGGCTACTGGTACACGAGATATATGATATGGAACTTTCAACTGCAAAAATTCGAGGGATTGGGTCTTTGAAGAAAGTTGATAAAATTTGGGGCAATATGTTCACCATTCACGACTTGTGAATAGCTCCTGATGTATTCTTTTCTTCTTATATTGTAGATTTCCATGCCTATTTTTTATTTGACTAAGCTTTCAAGGAATTCATGTACCTTAACTTTCTTTTTTATTTTTACTACTGCTGTAAAATATTTTATTTTTGATATGTAAGTTTGCTTGTGCTGTCAATAAAAATTATTATAAAAAAAAAAAAAGAGATGCCAAAGTGCAACAGTCTTAGATATGTCTTGGTAATTGTGTGTGTGTTCTCCAGATGGGTCGAGGCATATCACACTCGTAGGTGCGATACACTCACAGTAGCCAAATTATTGTTGAGGGAATTAGTGCCTAGATTCGGGGTCCCGACCTCTTTGGAATCGGACATAGGGACACATTTCAACAGTGAAGTTGTGAAGATGCTCTGCTCTGCACTGAACATTGATCAGAGACTGCATTGTAGCTATCGGCCAGAGGCTTCTGGAATAGTGGAGCAGATAAATGGGACACTTAAAGCACGAATGGCAAAAGTGTGTTCATCCACGTCCCTGAAATGGCCAGATGCTTTACCGTTGGTGTTAATGAGCATGCGTAGTACACCAGACAGGAGAACGGGACTTTCACCTCATGAGGTGCTGATGGGAAGAGCTATGAGGTTGCCATCCGTCCCCTCAGCGGCCTTGCTGAATATCACAGATGATCTGATTCTTGAATACTGCAAAGGATTATCTGACGTCATACATTCTGTGTCTCTTCAGGTGCAAACAGCCAAAATCCCGACTTCTAGAGACCTTTGTCACGACTTGTGTCCCGGAGACTGGGTTCTAGTGCGGAAGCACGTGAGGAAGAGTTGCTTGGATGTCCGCTGGCGAGGGCCGTTCCAAGTCATCTTGGTGACGAACACTGATGTAAAGTGCGGTGGACTGCAAAATTGGATACATGCTTCGCACACCCGAAGAGTCCCAGCGCCCCTGGAAGAAACAGCTCCTCTCGTTGAAGAAAATCCTGCAGTGGAGGAAGATCCACTAGAGGGGACCAGCCAAGCTGTGGGGGTGTCTGAAGAAGCTGGTAACTCATCTGACCGAGCCCAGGGAGATCACAACGGCAGTGACACTGAATCTGCCTCTGAATGGGAAAGCTGCTGTGAAGGTGATCTCAACCCTGAAATGGCTGAAGGTATTGATGAGCAGGTTGTGCCGATGAGGAGCAGTGGAGTGAAAGGCACAGAGTCAAGTTGGCCTGAAAGACGGAAAAAGCTGAATATGAGGCTGACCGCTGAAAGAGATCTTGCACCTGTATCTGAAGAATCAGACCCAGAAGGAGAAAGCCAAGAGTCAGAGGAAAAGGGTCCGAGGAGATCGAGGAGGGTGAGAGTACCTTACAGAAGATACGCCACTCTGGAGTGAACCTACCCTTTGACAAATGCCAGGTGTACTGAGATCCGGGAGGGTGAGGTCGGTGCTTGTGACCGATGTAGGAGAGTAGGGTCTGCAATCCTATGATCACCCAGATTTTTTTGCTTTTGTTTCACTGGTTTACGACTTTCTCTGGCTGTGGGCCTGCCAATCAGACCCACAGCCTGGCTGTTCTCTTTCTAAATTACGATATGTACCCTAGGTGCATTTGCCAATTGGTACTGGGCCACCTTATCAGACCCTGTAACTCAGGGCATAGGTGTACTCAGGGCCGCCAGGGGCTGCAGCATGTATTATGCCACCCCTGGCTGGCCTCCTAAATTTGACACAACTGGCTGCATGACAGCTGGGGCAAAGACGTGTAATCACCCTTTGCTTTAGGTATAGTAGTTCTATATCTAACCCTACAATGGACACCCGAGTTCCTATCAGTCACTCCTATGGCAGGCCTTGACAATCCTGAAGGCAGAGTGCATGGGCTCGTGTGAACTGTGTTCTGGCACGAGCCGAGCCGGTTGCAGCTTGCGGAGAAAAGACCCAATGGCTGTTCCATGATAACGCGTACCACATCGGTAACTTCGGTGTCGCGTTATCAAGACATGTCGAGTAAGGTGTCATGCGAATCGGGGTGCTGCCCTCTCACCAACCCTGGCGACGAGGTTAGCATTCCGCCCTTCTAGAGGGACACGACATGTACGTAACTGTGAACCCCGGTTAAAGTTAACGAAAGCCTCAGCTCCACAAAATGGATGCTGCCACCACAGACACGAGTCTGACCTCCTGCTGCTGGGAGTCCTTCCAGCGAGGAGCGCTTGGACAAAGGGTTTCCTGTCGAGGGCGGTGTTCGCACCGTCCCAGACAGGGTTTGTGTATTCTGGGTAGGTAGGGCTTTTGCGAGAAGGTGACTGCGGAGTGGCACCCCGGTGCTCACTACGCATCTGCCGGTTAGAACCAGTTCCAGGGGCGACAGCCCTGGCCTGGGGAAAGTCCGGCAGGGGAGAGGGGTGTAACTACCCCCCTTCCTGGTCCCACCCTTAGGGCAGGACCTAGTCATGTACCCGCCCCTTTCTTTAGGATAAAGGCCGGAGCGGGGACCCTTCCAAATTAGATCATCTTTGAATCAAGAATACTTTCTACGAAAGGACTTCAAGACTCTTCTCAAGATTTCTCCCTTGTGGCTAAGGAGTAGTCACCCTGCATCAGCGGGCACCATCTAAGAACTCTGCGGTTTGCTGTAAGTCCTTCCTCAAAGAATCCGACGGCCCAGCTCGACGAGAACCGGCTTCCCTGGCACCTCTGACCTCTACCCACGTCATCAGCTCAGCTGTGATCTGTGGGTACGACGAGACCTCGAGGGACCGGCCATCATCAGAACCTGCACGCTCTTAAAAACCAGCACGACCATCGAGGTAACTCTCTGGTGAGTGCTCTGGGGTCCGAGAAGCCCCGACCCTGAGCCGCTCCAGCACCGAAGTGCAGTCTCCCAGCATCTCCACGATCTGCGTGGGGCCCTTCTGCTCGCTGCTCAGCACGTTGTCTGGTCACTAGTCGCTGGCTTGTGTCCTTCTGTGACGACATCCGAGAATCATCACTGCCGGTCTGGTTGCTCCAGACTGGCCCTTGCTTCCATCTTTTCGAGAAGCACCCCGGACCCTCCTGGTCCACTCAAGAAGCCGACAGCGCCATCCTTCGTGGGACAGCTCGCACCTCCACCGTGGTCGCCGACAACGCCTCCTGGTCCGTGAGACTGCAGAGCCTAGCGTCGCCCACTCACCTGGTCGAGGTGACGGCCAACCGGTGCCTTCCTGGTACCCTCTGACTACTGGCTAGTAGTACGAACTTGGTCCCCTCTGCTTTCAGGTTTCATCAATCTCCGATCCAGGCTTGGATCTCTACGAACTATTCATCACTGGTCGCCGGCCAGCAACTCCTTTTCTTCCGGCTCCTGGCTCGTCAGCGAAGACCCCGACGCCTGTAAGACTTGTGCAGCCGCAGCCCTCGTGGCTAGGTAACTCGGCATTTCGGTGCCTGCATAGCCTCCTTACTCTAGGGTCCCGAGTCCCTCGCTTCCGACTTGCCTTAACCTTTCCGTGTCCTCGGACACTTGTTTAAACGTGCACTTGAAGTATTTGCTAAAGAGATTTGGTTTGTGCTTAGTACCCTGTCCTCATAAAGAGTACAGGGCTGTTGTGATTCTTAATAAATATACTGTTTATTTTCATAACACTTGTGTGGTGTCCTTTCACTGGGTGTTCAAGGGGTACATGTGTGGTAAACAGCTAGCTTAACGCGCCCTCTCGAGTCTTTAGCCTTAGACTGCTCGTATCCACGCTACTAGGATAGCTGGTCTATAGGTAGACTTACAACCAAACACCATAAGGGTCGTTGGAACGATACATAGCGGTCGCTAGAATAGCGAACGTTGCATATCGGGCCAACTTCTCACATTGGTGAGCAGCGGTTGGGATTTGAGCTTGCTGTTGTTTTACCACACGTATCCTAAGAATATCTTGTTGAAAGATCGCACAAGTACTGTTAGTACATATAACTAAAAGTTTAGAATACTCTGAGTTCTACTGAACCAGCTGTTGTAGCTCCTCAAGGCTTAGCACACCTTGGCTACAACTCTTAGCAAGGGAACAGTAGGAAAACACATAGTGTAGGTAGGTGCATCACTTACACCACACTAGAAACAGTATGTCGGGCCAAGGAGGAAACTCTGAGTCTCCCCTTGTGTCAGTTGACCCTCCACAGGTCATCCCTTCAGGATATACTGTGCTGAGCTTCAAGGAGTTAAGACGACTGTGTCACTCCAGGAAGATTCAGCAGGGGTCTAACCCCACAACGTCCTTTCTGATTGGTCTCTTGGAGACTTATGATGCCAGGAGAGCTGAGAAACTTCGTAGCTCTTCTAATCCAGAAGGAGACATGCCTCCCCTCGAGGGAACCCGAGACGATCCTGACCTCATTCACCTCGCAACCGAGAACGAGGATGTGGAGGAGGATGAGGATGAGGATCTCTCTGGGGATGAGGCAGATAAGGGACAGGTAGAAGTCGTCAGACTAACACGGTCCAACTTAAGCAAACATGATAGTGGTACTGGGGAAACCCCGGCGCTACTGTCAGGTCCGCTTAACATGGGGAATGGACGAGCCAGATCTCTGTCAAGAGGCTCTGGCAGATCCCTTCATACCAATGGCTCTCACAACTCTTCTCAAAGAGGGATGACGTCCCCTCAGAGGAGAGTGTACGAAGCGAAGGAAAGGGCAGCTAATCTGAGGATCGAAAGGGAAGAACTTGCCCTGGCCAAGGAAAAGCTTGCTTTTGCTAGAGAGCAACAGTTAAGTGGGGCAGTCCCCACTGGTGGCAGCAATGTACCTAGTAATAGGGAAAAGAGTTTCGATACGAAGCACCTTGGGAAGATAGTGCCCCCCTTTAAACAAGGGGACGACATCCACAAATGGATTACTGCTTTGGAGAGGGCCTGCACTGTGCAGGGTGTTCCCCAGAGTCAGTGGGCAGCTATCTTGTGGCTCTCCTTCGAAGGAAAAGGAAGAGACAAGCTCCTCACCACAAGGGTAGAGGACGCTAATAATTACCAGGTCTTGAAGAATACACTCGTTGAAGGGTTCGGCCTAACCACTGAGCAGTACAGGGTGCTGTTCAGGGATACCCAGAAAACGCAGTCTCAAGACTGGTCTGATTTTGTCGATTGTGCCACTAAGGCTTTTGAGGGCTGGTTGCTGGGCAGTAAGGTTACTGATTACGCAGGATTGTATAATTTGATGATGAGAGAACAAATTTTAAACAATTGTCAGAACCAGTTGTTGCATCAGCATCTTGTCGACTCGGATCTGACCTCTCCCCAAGACTTGGGAAAGAAGGCAGACAGATGGGTTCGTACAAGAGTTAAACAGAACCAGGGCCAGAATCAAGGTGGTCAGAAGAAAGCAGACCAAAAGGGTAAAGATTCTAAGGGGGAACAAAATGACCAGAAGTCTTCGACAGGTCCCCAACAACCCAAAGAGGGTGGGGGTCAGGCTCCCCAAAAGAAGAAAGAAGGCCAATCCAAAAGATGGTGCCAGTACTGTAAAAGTAAATCTCACTGGTTTAGTGAGTGCACCAAGAAAGGAGGAGGGCAGACTCCTGCCACTGCAGCCCCTAAGGCACCTGTGCCCCCTAGTACAGTCAGCAGTGGTAGTGCGCCTCCCAAGGGTTTAGTAGGGTTAACCCTGGGTTCTGAGGGGCGTGACAACTTAGTTGGCACACTCACTCAGGCTGTCCTTGTCAGTACAGGGGACGCGGACGTATCCCCTGACGTAAGCCCCAATACTTTGGGCAAATACCGACAGACGCCTTTCATAAATGGAAAGATGGCTCAGGCCTATAGGGACACTTGTGCCAGCGTCACCATGGTGACGCCTAACTTTGTGGACCCTGGACAGATCATGCCAGGTACAGAATTCCTGGTGACCAATGCAAGCAATGTCACTACCAATCACAGTATGGCAATTGTAGCTTTCTCCTGGGGAGGGGTAACTGGCCAAAAGAAGGTTGTAGTTAGTCCAGACCTCCCAGTGGATTGTTTGTTGGGCAATGATTTGGAGTCGTCACAATGGTCAGAAGTGGAGCACCGGACTCACATGGAAATGTTAGGTTTGCCAGCACATGTGTTCGCTGTGACTAGGTCACAGGTCAGGAAATGCCCCACTGAACAGGTGCTGGATCCTGGAACAACGGACCAGACACCTCCCAAGAAAAAGAGCAGTAGGGTTAAGGCTGCGCCTTCCCCCTTGCCCCAGGTCGAGGATCAAGTCTCAGAGGAGGCTGACCTACAGGAATTGAGGGAAACTGAGCCTAGAGAGTTCGAACTTGATCAAGTTGAATTCTTGGGCTCAGGGGGACCCTCAAGGGAGGACCTGGGGAAGGACCAGTTAGACTGCCCTTCTCTTGAACCCCTCAGACAGCAGGCTGCTGCTGAGGCTGCTGGGAACGCCACAGGTACCCACAAGGTATACTGGGAAGATGGACTCCTGTACACTGAGTCAAGAGACCCCAAGCCTGGCATGACCAGGAGGCTGGTCGTACCCTTGTCTCAGCGTGGTTTCCTACTTACCTTGGCCCACGAGATTCCCTTAGCAGGTCACTTAGGCCAGACGAAAACGTGGGACAGGCTTGTCTCACACTTTCACTGGCCCCACATGAACGAAGATACCAAGGAGTTTTGCCGCTCCTGTGTCACTTGCCAAGCCAGTGGTAAGTCAGGTGGCACGACAAAGGCCCCCCTTATACCAATGCCTGTGGTGGGGGTGCCCTTTGAACGGGTGGGGATCGACATCGTCGGTCCCATGGAACCACCGACAGCATCAGGGCACAAGTTTATACTGGTGGTAGTGGATCATGCCACCAGGTATCCTGAAGCTATTCCCCTTAGGACCACTACAGCACCTGTTGTGGCAAGAGCCGTAGTTGGAGTATTCTCCAGAGTGCGCTTCCCTAAGGAGGTCGTCTCCGACAGAGGTGCAAACTTTATGTCGAGCTACTTAACTGCTATGTGGAAGGAATGTGGTGTCAACTACAAGTTCACTACACCCTATCATCCACAATGCAATGGGCTTGTTGAGAGATTCAACAGGACCCTAAAAGGGATGATTCATGGACTACCGGAAAAGCTTCGGCGTAGATGGGACGTCCTGATCCCCTGCCTCTTGTTCGCCTACAGAGAAGTCCCACAGAAGGGGGTTGGCTACAGCCCTTTTGAACTTTTGTACGGGCATCCTGTAAGAGGACCCCTGTGTTTGGTGAAGGAAGGATGGGAGAGACCTCTCAAAAAGCCTGCAACCAACATAGTGGACTATGTGCTTGGCCTCCGCTCGCGGATGGCTGAGTACATGGAAAAGGCATCTGAAAACCTTAAGGCCAGCCAAGAACTCCAAAAAGCTTGGCATGACCAAAAGGCTGTCTTGACTGTTTACCAGCCCGGACAGAAGGTGTGGGTGTTGGAGCCAGTGGCCCCAGCAGCACTCAAGGACAAATGGTCCGGGCCCCACACCATCCTGGAGAAAAAGGGAGAGGTCACCTACCTGGTCGACCTGGGAACTCCCCGGAGCCCCCACAGGGTGCTTCATGTCAACAGGCTAAAAGAATATGTCGACAGGAAGGACATGAGTTTGCTCATGGCCCTAGATGAGGGACAGGAAGAGGAGAGTGACCCTCTCCCCGACCTGCTCACTCAGAATCCTGACGATGGCTCGGTAGATGGTGTTGTCTTTTGTGGCAGCCTCTCCGAACATCAACAGAGCGACTGTAAACAGGTTCTTCAGTCGTTCAGACATATGTTTTCTCTAACACCCAGTCAGACCGATTGGTGCACCCATGAGGTTGACACTGGTGACAGCTTGCCCGTCAAGAGTAAAATCTACAGGCAGCCTGATCACGTTAGAGACTGCATCAAAAGTGAAGTGCAGAAAATGTTGGAGCTGGGAGTCATTGAACCCTCGGATAGCCCTTGGGCTAGTCCCGTAGTTCTAGTGCCGAAACCTCACACCCAGGGTGGTAAGAGAGAGATGAGGTTTTGCGTAGACTACAGGGGTCTCAATGCAGTCACTAAGACTGACGCCCACCCAATACCTAGGGCAGACGAGCTTATCGATAGATTGGCTTCGGCCAACTACCTAAGTACGTTTGACCTGACAGCTGGGTATTGGCAAATCAGATTAGCTGAGGACGCCAAGCCTAAAACCGCATTTTCAACCCCTGGTGGGCATTATCAGTTCGTGGTGATGCCCTTTGGTCTGAAAAATGCACCTGCCACCTTCCAACGGTTGGTGAATCACGTCCTTACTGGGCTGGATGACTTCTGTGCGGCGTATCTTGACGATATTGCTGTCTTTAGCTCCACCTGGGAGGATCACCTGGTCCACCTGCGGAAGACGTTAGAGGCACTGCAAGCAGCAGGTCTCACTATCAAGGCCACCAAGTGCCAGATAGGGCAGACACAGGTTGTATACCTGGGCCACCTTGTAGGTGGAGGCCAGGTTCAGCCACTGGAGAGCAAGATACAGTCAATCAGGGACTGGGCTCCTCCAACCACCCAGACTCAGGTTCGAGCTTTCTTGGGCCTGACTGGTTACTACAGGAAGTTTGTCAGGAACTATGGTTCCATCGTGACACCATTAAATGAACTGACAAGTAAGAAAATGCCAAAAAAGGTTCAGTGGACAGCGAGCTGTCAAAAAGCATTCGATGACCTAAAGCAGGCCATGTGCACGGCGCCTATCCTCAAGAGTCCGGACTACTCCAAACCATTCATTGTCCAAACAGATGCTTCTGAGTTGGGTGTGGGAGCTGTTCTTTCTCAACTGAATTTTGATGGTCAAGACCAGCCCATTGCTTTTATAAGCAGAAGGCTGACCCCTAGAGAGAAGAATTGGTCAGCTATTGAGAGGGAGGCCTTTGCTGTGGTTTGGGCCCTGAAGAAGCTGAGGCCATACTTGTTTGGCACTCACTTCAAGATTCAGACCGACCATAAGCCCCTCTTGTGGCTAAATCAGATGAAGGGTGAAAACCCCAAACTGCTTAGGTGGTCCATTTCCCTACAGGGGATGGACTTCACAGTGGAACATAGACCTGGTACTGATCATGGCAATGCCGATGGGCTCTCCAGATATTTCCACTTAGAACAAGAAGACTCACCTGGTCAAGGTTAGCTAGTTGTTCCGACGTTTGGGGGGGGGTCATGTAGGAGAGTAGGGTCTGCAATCCTATGATCACCCAGATTTTTTTGCTTTTGTTTCACTGGTTTACGACTTTCTCTGGCTGTGGGCCTGCCAATCAGACCCACAGCCTGGCTGTTCTCTTTCTAAATTACGATATGTACCCTAGGTGCATTTGCCAATTGGTACTGGGCCACCTTATCAGACCCTGTAATTCAGGGCATAGGTGTACTCAGGGCCGCCAGGGGCTGCAGCATGTATTATGCCACCCCTGGCTGGCCTCCTAAATTTGACACAACTGGCTGCATGACAGCTGGGGCGAAGACGTGTAATCACCCTTTGCTTTAGGTATAGTAGTTCTATATCTAACCCTACAATGGACACCCGAGTTCCTATCAGTCACTCCTATGGCAGGCCTTGACAATCCTGAAGGCAGAGTGCATGGGCTCGTGTGAACTGTGTTCTGGCACGAGCCGAGCCGGTTGCAGCTTGCGGAGAAAAGACCCAATGGCTGTTCCATGATAACGCGTACCACATCGGTAACTTCGGTGTCGCGTTATCAAGACATGTCGAGTAAGGTGTCATGCGAATCGGGGTGCTGCCCTCTCACCAACCCTGGCGACGAGGTTAGCATTCCGCCCTTCTAGAGGGACACGACATGTACGTAACTGTGAACCCCGGTTAAAGTTAACGAAAGCCTCAGTTCCACAAAATGGATGCTGCCACCACAGACACGAGTCTGACCTCCTGCTGCTGGGAGTCCTTCCAGCGAGGAGCGCTTGGACAAAGGGTTTCCTGTCGAGGGCGGTGTTCGCACCGTCCCAGACAGGGTTTGTGTATTCTGGGTAGGTAGGGCTTTTGCGAGAAGGTGACTGCGGAGTGGCACCCCGGTGCTCACTACGCATCTGCCGGTTAGAACCAGTTCCAGGGGCGACAGCCCTGGCCTGGGGAAAGTCCGGCAGGGGAGAGGGGTGTAACTACCCCCCTTCCTGGTCCCACCCTTAGGGCAGGACCTAGTCATGTACCCGCCCCTTTCTTTAGGATAAAGGCCGGAGCGGGGACCCTTCCAAATTAGATCATCTTTGAATCAAGAATACTTTCTACGAAAGGACTTCAAGACTCTTCTCAAGATTTCTCCCTTGTGGCTAAGGAGTAGTCACCCTGCATCAGCGGGCACCATCTAAGAACTCTGCGGTTTGCTGTAAGTCCTTCCTCAAAGAATCCGACGGCCCAGCTCGACGAGAACCGGCTTCCCTGGCACCTCTGACCTCTACCCACGTCATCAGCTCAGCTGTGATCTGTGGGTGCGACGAGACCTCGAGGGACCGGCCATCATCAGAACCTGCACGCTCTTAAAAACCAGCACGACCATCGAGGTAACTCTCTGGTGAGTGCTCTGGGGTCCGAGAAGCCCCGACCCTGAGCCGCTCCAGCACCGAAGTGCAGTCTCCCAGCATCTCCACGATCTGCGTGGGGCCCTTCTGCTCGCTGCTCAGCACGTTGTCTGGTCACTAGTCGCTGGCTTGTGTCCTTCTGTGACGACATCCGAGAATCATCACTGCCGGTCTGGTTGCTCCAGACTGGCCCTTGCTTCCATCTTTTCGAGAAGCACCCCGGACCCTCCTGGTCCACTCAAGAAGCCGACAGCGCCATCCTTCGTGGGACAGCTCGCACCTCCACCGTGGTCGCCGACAACGCCTCCTGGTCCGTGAGACTGCAGAGCCTAGCGTCGCCCACTCACCTGGTCGAGGTGACGGCCAACCGGTGCCTTCCTGGTACCCTCTGACTACTGGCTAGTAGTACGAACTTGGTCCCCTCTGCTTTCAGGTTTCATCAATCTCCGATCCAGGCTTGGATCTCTACGAACTATTCATCACTGGTCGCCGGCCAGCAACTCCTTTTCTTCCGGCTCCTGGCTCGTCAGCGAAGACCCCGACGCCTGTAAGACTTGTGCAGCCGCAGCCCTCGTGGCTAGGTAACTCGGCATTTCGGTGCCTGCATAGCCTCCTTACTCTAGGGTCCCGAGTCCCTCGCTTCCGACTTGCCTTAACCTTTCCGTGTCCTCGGACACTTGTTTAAACGTGCACTTGAAGTATTTGCTAAAGAGATTTGGTTTGTACTTAGTACCCTGTCCTCATAAAGAGTACAGGGCTGTTGTGATTCTTAATAAATATACTGTTTATTTTCATAACACTTGTGTGGTGTCCTTTCACTGGGTGTTCAAGGGGTACATGTGTGGTAAACAGCTAGATTAACGCGCCCTCTCGAGTCTTTAGCCTTAGACTGCTCGTATCCACGCTACTAGGATAGCTGGTCTATAGGTTGACTTACAACCAAACACCATAAGGGTCGTTGGAACGATACATAGCGGTCGCTAGAATAGCGAACGTTGCATATCGGGCCAACTTCTCTCAACCGATACGACTCCGAATGTTAAGTTGGAAGTGATACTGTTGGTACCCGGACTGGAAATTGAAGGTTTACTAACAATCACTGTTCCTAATCCCCCTCTCCTAAGCAAGATAAATGATTTGATCCTAAATAGACTGGTTTTTCCTACATTTGGCCCTGGAATACCTGCCTATGAATCAATAGTTCTTCACATGGAACTTTTGGATTACGTACTTTGTGCACTTGGAGAAAATCTTATTATTGATGCGCAGTAAAGACTTTGTAAATAGCTGCCAAAAAGTTACTTAGGGCCGAATGGAAGAAGAAGAAATTCAGGGACATCCCTTTGAGGACGGAGAAGGGTTAGGGTCCCCTGAATACGACATGGACTATGAAGAATTAAAAGGGGATCTCTGCTTCTAGGTGTGGTTCGAGAAAATTCATAAAGCCAAGCAAGAGACTTTGCATTGCTGAGACTTTGTGTTGCTGCTAGAATCGAATCATACTGCCTGAGACCATGGAGGCTGAGAACCCGACTCGTAGGGCAAAATGTATTATAGGTACACTGTTAGGGTTAGTGATTTTCTTTATATTTGTAGTAGTTTTAGTTTCTTATTTAGCACCACAAGAGCAGGAAGCAGAGGTTAAGAGAACCCCTACACCTACCACTCCTAGCCACAAAGAGGTAAACATAGGAGCCGAGAAAGCTTTGCTAGCTGAAGAAAGCCGTAGATTACATGCTGACTTATCCAAAGGCAACTTTGGGAAGAATGCGTATGCTAAATTGTTGTATGAGTACATTGATGCGATGGATGCAAAAGATTGTTACGTGTGTATGCAATTGCCAGCTTCAGTAGACGAGGGTATTAGATACCATCACCTGCCATTAACGTATGGGATTTCATGTAGTTTGCTGCTTAGCATATTTTATGGGAGATCTCATTTTGAATATTTCTTTTCAAATTATGATGCTGTGTTACCCGAAGTCCCAAATTATAAGCACCTGAACAAGTGGGATTATTATAAATCAGAGGATAGACTTAGATACTTTTTTATTCCAACAAAAGCCTTAGATACCTCATACGCACACCGACACAACTTGACCTGCTCCTTGACCGAGGTAGAGAAGAAGTTCGTAGAACAGCTTGAAGATAGATATCAGAAACAGAAGCAGTTACAGACGTCAGGTCAGGGCAAGGTAGATTGGACGGATGAGGAACTTGGACATAAGTCGAAGGGGAGCTATGGTTCCATAGCCTTGGATGTGTTACAGAAGGGAAAGTTGTGTTTGCACAGGCCAAAGACGTATTACGAAAATG
Organism: Lissotriton vulgaris; assembly: GCF_964263255.1. Lineage (NCBI taxonomy): Eukaryota > Metazoa > Chordata > Amphibia > Caudata > Salamandridae > Lissotriton > Lissotriton vulgaris. The sequence goes on from NW_028248908.1 coordinate 38,658, forward strand.
TGTATGTGGGCGAGACAACTTGTGAACACACTTTCAAATTAGAATATTACACCAAAGATTTCCTGAAGAGCGTGGTTCAAGTGATCCCTACGGTGTATTTTGTTTGTGGAAGAAATGCGTACGTGAGGTTACCGGATAAGTGGTATGGGACATGTTACCTGGCGATTATCTTTCCTAAGATATATCACACTGGGATTTTGATCAAGTAGAGGGTGGCAAATTGACTTGGGTGAAGAGAGGGGAAAGTGCTGGTGCAATAGTGGGAGATGTGTTTGGAGCTGCGATACCGATGTTGGGAGTGATTTTAAATGACGTAAAGATACGGAGATTAGCAACAGTGGTGGATGAATTATCGGTGAGTACGGAAAAATCACTGGTGTTGATCCATGGTGAGATGTTGTCGATACGGGCGATGGTTTTACAAAACCGCCTTGCCTTAGACGTCCTATTAGCAAAAGAGGGTGGAGTCTGTAAGCTTTTAAAGGTTCAGGAATGTTGCACGTATATTCCGGACAATTCTAAAGATCTGAAGAAATATATACGCAACATTACTGCAATCCACTATGAGATTAACGATTTGACGCAAGAAAATACATGGGAGAAGGTTGGCAAAGGGCTTGGAAGTGTTGGAGGTTGGTTTGCAAACCTGGGAAGGAGTTTTCTTGAATACATACTGGAGCCCCTCATCATCATAGTGGCCTGTGTGATTGGAATATGGGGTTTGTTGAGATTGTACAAATGCTATAGGTCCAATAGGTTGGCTAGATCAGTGAGGGTACAGGCACAGAGAATGGAGGAGTTGCAGGACAATCAATACAGAAGTTTAAGAGCATTGGAAATGCTCCGGCGAGGGAACGTCGCCACAAGTGCTGTTTAGACCGGTCCCTACCCTAAGGAATGTGGGTTGGTGGTGATGACACAGGTCATCAAAGGGGGGACTGAGAGAGCGCAAATTTTTGTGTTAGAAATTGTAGGGGTGCATCATATTCACAAGTAATCCGCACCCGCATATTTAGAGGTTTATAATCACGTTTGAAAATGACACGGAGCTATGAAACCATGTACCAGAATTCACATAGCTGTAACGTAAAGCGTTTCCTTAAATACTAATGTCATGTTAATTTAGAAAATGTATTGCAGTGTAATACTAATTCATTTAAAGGATGCTCAAATAGGCATTGATGTACTTGAAATGCTTGTTTAGACATTTACTATTGTATTCAAGAATGACATAGAAGCGTTTAGTTAGAAAATGTATTCTTTCTTTCTGCTATAATGATGTAGGCCTAATGATGAACGAAATGTTTTGCCAATGTTAGGGGGTGACATCTGGAAACGTGCAGAGGCCCAGGTGGGGAGGAAGGCCGTACAGGCCAAACTAGGAATGTTTCTCATCACATTAAATCATGGAAATACTTTTCCTAGAAGGTTGTTTTAGAGAAATTAATTGCAAGTAGCATGGGGTTGCGAATCGATTTATCTGCTTTCTTTTGCAGGTGCAAGGTTAACTAGAGATAGGAGAGAAGGGCCCATTGTATATGAGCGTTAAGATGTTAGTTCTAGACATGGAGGAGTGGCTGCGGAATTTTAGGGAAGCAACTTCAAGAGAAACCGACTCTGGAACCCAAGGCCGTTTTTCAACGAACAAGGATGAAGATGTCGTAATGAAGATACTTTGAAAATTGATGCTTAGAGGGGGGCGTCCCTCGGGGCGTGTCACCCTCATTGTGGATTTTGTATTAGGGACAGCACCCCGGCAGTAGAGCAGAGCAGAAGCGCACAAGGGCGAAGAAAGATGCTGGGTAGGCAGAGAGCTTTGCTATGCGAAGATAAGTTCATAGACTAAGTCCGGATGAAGTGAGTGAACTTCTTTGGAAGTCACCACAGCTGACACCTTTGTTAGGAGGGAACCGTGTGTGTAGGGATGTCACTTAGTATAGAGTAGGGACAGATTATTTGGATGCATTTCTTCTTTAATTCCATGTCTACCAAGACCCAGATTATAGCAATGCTTGCAAGCCTAGTGGTCTTGGAAATTATACTGGTGTTGATTCTTAGTAGACTTAGACTTTGCCGTAGGATTATGTTTGTACTAGTACCTGTATATTTACTGAATCTTTTACTGAGGTGTTTATATACACAAATGCTTTTGGCTTTATAATAAATCTTCAAACTTGACTTTTTGTCAGTGGTTCTTTGGTGGAGGCGATGGAGGTAGTTCGAATTGACCTGTTGAAAAAGATTACCTTCTACACTCTATGACAGGTAAAAAGGTCTAGTCGACCTGTGACGGGATTCTAGAGTTCTGATTCAAATTCTGGATTAAAATTCCCGCCTTTCCACTACCACTGCACCTACTCCACCAATGGTAGCTACCACACACCGGTACCTCTGCACATGCTGCACCAATGATAGCTACGCCACACTGGCGCCACTGCACCTGCTGCACAATCATAGCTAAGTAACACTGATAACACTGCACCTGCTACACAATGGCAGCTACCACACACTGGTGCCACTGCACCTGCTGCACAATTATAGCTAAGCAACACTACCACTGCACCTGGTCTACCAATGGTAGCTACCACACACTGGTACCACTGCACATGCTGCACTAAACTGGTACCACAGCACTTGCTCCACCAATGGTAGCTACGCCTACGCCACACTGACACCATAGTCACTGCATAGTTATGAGTGCAGAGTTGGTGTACAGTGAGTGCAGGTTCAAAATGAGTGCAGTTGCAGATTGAGTGCAGGGTGAGTGTTGGTGCACCGTGAGTGACTGCAAGCTGGCAGCATGTGGAGAGTGCAGAGAGTGCAGTGCGTCAGAGTAAGCTCAGCGCTGTGTGACAAGTAACAACAACAACAACAGAACACTTAAGTCAGTGGCTGCACCAGAATGAAGACGAGACAGAGCAGCCCTACGAGCCTGCATATTTTACGCTGTACTAGAAGGATGATGAGACAGAGCAGCCCTGCCATCCTGCAGATTTTAATATTTATCAGTGTGTGTGCTCCGTGCGTGCAGACAGAGCAGCCCTGCTGCAGATAATACACACTCACAAAGGCACACATGCACACTGCATGCAAGCACACTAGTGCAAACTACGCACTCACAAAGGCACACATACACACTCCATGCAAGGACACCGGTGCAAACTACGCACCCACAAAGGCATACATACAGACTGTATACAAGCATACCACTTCGACGCCTCATCAGGGGTAGTAAGTGCTACATAAATGGAATTACCATACAATATAACACAATACACCACGCACACACACATACTACACACAAATAACTAGCTACAGTGAAGGCAGCGTGGGTCCAGTAGGTTTGCTGTGTTTGAAATAGATTATATCATGCAGTGCGTCAGAGTAAGCTCAGCGCTGTGTGACAAGTAACAACAACAACAGAACACTTAAGTCAGTGGCTGCACCAGAATGAAGACGAGACAGAGCAGCCCTACGAGCCTGCATATTTTATGCTGTACTAGAAGGATGATGAGACAGAGCAGCCCTGCCATCCTGCAGATTTTAATATTCATCAGTGCATGAGAGCAGCCATACGAGCCTGCAGATTTTACGCTGTACTAGAAGGATGATGAGACAGAGCAGTCCTGCTGGCTGCACCAGAAGGATGAAGAAACAGAGCAGCACTGCCAGCCTGCAGATTATGTGCCAATGAGAACTTGACCAGACAGAGCAGCCCTGATGCAGATAATACACACCCACAAAGGCACACATGCACACTGCATGCAAGCACACTAGTGCAAACTACGCACTCACAAAGGCATACACACTCCATGCAAGCACACCAGTGCAAACTACGCACCCACAAAGGCATACATACACACTATCTATTATCTTTCAAAGGTAGAGTGCAGCATAGTGCGATAGGTACAATATAAATTTGTGGATGCGTTATCAATTGGTGTGCATTTATGGATGGTGGATGTGTGTGCCTGTAGGAATTGTGCAGTGATGGCTGTTGGGGTGTGTGTTTGGTGGAAGGGTGTAGTGGTAGCTTGAGGTGTGTATGACTGGTGGTAGCGTGCAGTAAGAGTTGTTACTGAGTGTGGCTGTGAAGCAGCAACAGAGCATATCAATGTATATCAAAGCATGCTTTTTATATGAATTTCAGCGGTGGGGGCTGAAAGGACGAGCAGGCTGGGAGAGGCGATCTCAGAGGCTTCTGTGAGCTCCCAGCCTGTCGTTTCCAGTGGTGGGGGCTGCAGTGAGGAGCAGGCGGGGAGAGGCAATATCAGAGGCCTCTGCGAGCCGGCATCTGGTGAAAGGCCAACACTTAAACATCAAAGGAGGCAGAGGGACGCGCGCCTGAAAAACTCACGGCACACTGGTGAATGCGCCCGACCATCTGGATTGTTTTACCGCAGCACCCTGACAGCTCTAATTGATAATTTATTGCACTGCCGTGCACATAACCACACAGGATATGGCGGAAGTGCTGAAGCGAAAATACATATGGCCTATTGCATGCAGCCTACTAGAAAGACGGCACTGCAACAACCAATTACCATGCACATGGCAAAACAAACTACTAAAAAATCTCGCGCACTGAGGAATTTTTCCCTTAACAATATGGCTCGGAGCTCCGCCCCACTTCTGACGAAGTGGTGACGAGGCCGAGCCCTAAAAAACGAGAGAGGCCCACAGCACAACTAATTGAGCGTGGAATCTCTTGCTCTCAATACATCACTTAAAAAGCAGCACACCTTAAAAATAATATAATCGTCATATAATAGCTGGAGGAACATCAGGGCCAGACGAGATTGCTTAAGGTTAATGTGCTTCAGTAAAGACTTGATAAACATTTTCCTAGGCCCAGTAAAACACCTGCAGAACAACACAGTGAAGGGTAGGTATCCTGTGGGGACTGATGTTCACAGCCACAAATACCCAAGGGTCCTGGCCAGATCCAGCCCCTCGGCGAGGCCCAAAGATTATACATCATGTTAAATCTAAATCTAGTCAGTAACAATCTTCCCTTCCCCTATCACTCCTTAGGCTGAGCGGGTATGGTGCTATGGAGCATAGAGATTAAGATAGCACGTGCCCCTTAACCATGGATTTCAATAGTTTAATCTGTTCTCTAAAGAATACCTTACTTTCAAAGAAATTTTTTCTGACCCATTTTACCTCCGCCGTGTTCGCGGTGTCTGACCTACAGAATAAATCCTGCCTCTCCAAGCTACTACAACCACCCTTAATATGGCAATCTAAGGCATCTTAGTGACATGATCCAAGGCTAAACAATCATTCAGCACCATCCTAATAAGCTGAGATTCCATTCTCGTCCACCCCTTGATCCAGCAAATCAGTGACCTAAGAGCAATCTTGGTCAGTATATACTGGGGGCATATTTACAAGTCCATTGCAGCCACCCTCCTTGGCTTTTCCTGTCCTTGTAAGTACGGCTCCCTTATACGCAGCACGCAAAGTTAGAGAGGCGCTCCATGGGTGTTGTTATGGGTGTTCCCATGTGTTAGACCTGACATCATAGGCTTGAGTCTCTCCTCCATTTTTTCTGTTTGCCTCCACTGTTTTTCGATGTTTTGCTGATATATGCTTTGGGCGCCGTGCCACTGCTGATCAGTGCCACAGCGCAAGTGCTCCCGATGTTAAATTGATGTATCGATTGTATCCATGTTTGGCTTATTTGGTTTACTGTCAGTCCCTAGTCTAGTGCACCAGGAGTGCCGGGGCTTGTAAATACAAATGCCGCTCGTGGGCTTGCAGCATGTGTTGTGCCACCCACAGGAGCGGCCTCGTAAAAGAATGTCTACGGGTCGGTCATTGCGAGACCCACGTGAAGTCTGGTACTGTCACGCAGGCTGCGCAAGTATACCTACTTGCCAGTCCCTCAAACCTTCCCTTAAACTTCATGTTAGCCACCCCTATGGTAGGCCCACGGGCAGGGTGCATTGTAAGTACAAGGTAGGACACGCCTGACCAAGTTGGCATGTCCTGATAGTGAACAACCGCCATCTTCGTTCTTCACTATTGCGAGGTAGCCTGCTCTCCATTAGTTAGAATGGGCCGCCGGGATTATTAACGCTATAATCCTAGCTGGCTCGGGGAGCATGGTGCAATGTTGAGTTTGGTATCCCTGAACTCGGGGTTTAATTACGCATCCGTTGGTGTGGATGGTTTTTGGACTCTGGGTTTGAAAAAAGCCCTTTTAGAAAGTGTCTATTTTCTTGTCTAACCATTTCTGGTTTCTGCTGGTCTTGCGTGTGTGTGATAGGAGCTGGGTGGCTCCAGAGGTCTGGATGAGTCAGTGTGGGATGAGTGGGACATTTGCGTTGAGAGTAGGGGGAGAGTAGTTGCTGATAGCCTGCCCTGCCTGATACAATGCTGGCTCCACCTCCTGCCAAGCGGCTGATGGCTCTGTGCCTGCCATGGACGATCCTAGCCCCACCTCCTGCCAGGAGGCCGATAGCTCGGCTCCTGCCAGTGTCGATGCTGGCTCCACCTCCTGCTGGGCATCTGAGGACCCAGCCCTGCTCAGTAAATAAGCCAGGTGCTTCTGCCTGGCTCCACCCACAACAGACCCAGGATGTTGGGAAATTCCCCTGCATGGACAAAGGGATCAAAGCCGAAAAAGGGTATAAGAGAAGGACCCCTGAACTAAGAAATCAGATCACTTCTGACAAGGAACCCTGTAACCAAGGACAAGAGGCCTGCTGATCTAAGGACTTGCCTACCCCTTCTGCCAGTGTGCTGTTTGCTGGGGGGAATCCTGCAGTGCTTCTTTATTTTTGCCAAGGAACCAGGAGAGAGGAACTGTGTGTGTACTCTCACGCTTGCTAAGAAAATCTCCAAGGACTGGAAGAGTGCCAGTCTCCTGCTGAAGTCACAGGGCTAAAAGACTTCATCTGCTTAAAGTGCTATTTGCAGGAACCTGTGAATCCAGCACCTCTGAAAGAACCAGCAATCTCGACGCCGACGGACGTCGCCGAATCCAGCTCGACGTAGTGGGTAACGGCCCCAGTGTCCCGCTTCCTCGACGACCGGCCGCCGGGCCCGATCGACGCCAGCAGCAACGCCAGTGAGTAGTGAGTTCGGCTCCAGCTCCAAGGGACCTCGTGTCTGCACCGCTGCTGATCGCATCGCCCTCGTGCCCTCTCGACGCCGTGAGCGCTGCTCACACTTTGCAACCGCATCATCGACAACGACGCCTGCTGAGGCCTGATCGACACCGAAGACGCGACACCGGATTGCTCGACGACGCTGATCATCGTGTGCTTCATTTCCCTAAGGTACTGTGTTGTTGGGGGTCCGTGTGACTCCGGGCTCGACGTAGCGCTCCTCGTGGTCGACGCCGAACCTTTGGATTAACTTTGCCTCAACGTCGTGTAGCTCCCGTGTGAGTTACCTTGTTGCTAAGAACTGTGTTTCCAAGAAGAAGATTTGCTTTGATACTAAAGACTTTGTGCTAAAGAAGAAACTACACTTGAACTATTATTTTTCCTTCCAAGAGTATTTATTAAGACTGTGGTATATTTTTGTCGTTATTTGGTCTTGTGCTAAGCCTTATATAAAAATACTTATTTTTATAATACTACTGTGTCGTGTCCATTTGTAGTGCATTCGCTTTATTACTGTATGTGGTCATCAATACTTAACGCACAGCCTCTGAGATAAGCCTGTTCTGCTCTGCCAAGCTACCGAGGGGGTGAGCAGGGGTTATCAAAGGGTGTGATCCCCTTGCCCTGACTAGAAAAGGTGTGTCCCTATTTGTCAGAAGTGTATACCTCTGCCAACTAGAGACAGCCGGTTCTAACATTGGTGGGTCAGCGGTGAGGATTTGGACTTTGCATTTATGACCCATGTGCAGTGATTAGCGTGCGCTACATAATAGTGAGTTATGCTGATGACACACAGCTGGTCGTCTCCCTATCCCAACTAGACGACCACCCAGACAATCTGGCAAACTGCCTTACGGAAATCCACAGTTGGATGTGTGAATCATCACTCAAATTAAACGGGTCGAAGACCGAAGTTATGCTCATGGGAAAGCAATGGGTGACCATCCCCCCATCGGTCTGGCCAGACGTGTTCGGGGAAATTCCCACCCGAAACAAGAAATTAAGACCCTAGGAGTCTGGCTAGAACCAGAGCTTTCAATGAAAACGCAAGCGGCCAAAACAGCAGGAACCTGTTTTGGGCTTATGCGCACCACCCGCAGGATTCTTCCCTTACTCCCGCCCGCATCCAGAAAACTCCTAGTCCAAGGGCTAATACTGTCACGGTTGGACTACAGTAACATGGTTTACCTGGGAGCCCCAGAGGCCACCTTGGCTAAACTGCAACAAACACAGAATGCAGCAGCCCGACTACTTATGAACCTTCCCTCCAGAGTGTCAGCTAAACCCGCCATCAAGGCCCTGCACTGGCTTCCAGTGCGCCAAAGGGTGGAATTCAAAGCCATGTGCACGGCATACAAACTGATCAATGGAGCTGGCCCTTCGATCCTCAGTGACCTGGTAACTCCTTATAAAGCCCCCAGATCCCTTCGGTCTGAGAATGAACATCTAACCAACATCCCCAAATTTAAAAAGACACGTACTGGAGGCCGACGCTTCTCCGTGAAGGCTTCCACCGGATGGAACTCCCTCCCCCGCACCCTCAGATTGGAACCCAGTTATCTGATCTTCAGAAAAAAATTGAAAACACTTCTATTCCCTAAATAACGTCCCCCCCCTTTTTCTTCCCTCTCATCTGGATAACAAAATCATTATAGCGCGGGGATGCCTTCGGGTCACCAGGCGCTCTACAAGTCGTTAAATAAATAAATAAATAAAATACATAGTGAAAGCAGACCATAGCGCAGTCACAATCCACTTGGAAGGATCCTATTTTTTGGTTCTCCGCTTTTCTGAAGCTTGATTTTTTTAACACTGCCAGTTTTGACCATGAGTGACACCGGAGTCACTACCCCTGTTGTTGTTGAGGAGGAATTCGACAGAGCGAAGTTAAACGACTACAGATTGGAGGAGTTGAAATCCTTTTGCAAGAAGTTTAAAGTTCCTACCAAAGGTCTCAAGGCTAAGGAAACCTATCTCAAAGCATTGCAGGCCTGGTTGGAGGCCAGAGATCCCACTGATCCGGTAGTGGTACCGCCAGTGGAAGGGGAAGAGGAGGCACCAGCGAATGGGCCTGAGTCCTCTCCCGGAAGCAGTGTTTCCTCCAAAGGTCTTTCCCCTGAAGAACGAGAAGAAAGGGCGAAGGAGCGTGCATACAACATGGAAATGGCAAGGCTAAAGATAAATGGGCAGTTGGAGTTAGAAAATGCAAGAGGTAGAAGAGAAGCTGATTTGGAGACCAAAAGGTTAGATTTTGAAAGAGAGAAGTTAGCTTTGGAGCGTGATACCAAGTTGAGGGAGTTGGACATCCAAGCTAAGAAGTTAGAGTTGAATCCCTCTGGTGGCAGCATCCTATCTGGGCCTGCAGAAAGTAAGTTTTACTTTCCCAAAGATGTGATAAAAGATTATCATAGGAACGAAGATATTGGTCAGTGGTTTAAAGCATATGAGTTAGCATTGTTGGCCCACCAGGTCCCTGAGAAGAATTGGGGAGCAGGGTTGTGGGGTCGCTTTGTGAATGAGGGGAGAGATACCCTGTTAGACATGCCTGTTGAGGATAGGATGTCGTATGCTCATATGAAAGATGCTTTAATGTTGCGGTATGGCCTAACCCCCGAGAAGTACAGACAAGCTTTTAGAGAATGTAAGAAGTTGCCTGGTACGACGTGGGTTGAATATGTGTCTTATTTTTGCAGAGCCATGGATGGTTGGGTGAAGGGCAGCAAAGTGGAAAGTTATGAAGCTCTTTACGATTTGTTTGCTTGGGAGCATTTGTCTAATAACTGTTTTCCAGAGCTGCGCCAGCACTTGATTGATAGCAAGATATCTAACCCTAGAAAACTTGCTGAGGAGGCGGACCGCTGGGTCAATACCAGGGTCCACAAGGGTCCAGTGGGAGACTCAGCCAAAGGTGGGCAGGGTCCCCAGCAGAAGAGTGGGGGGGACAAGGGTAAACAGAAGGAGTCCCAGAAAGGGCCCCAAAGTAATCCCCAAGGGACCCAAGGGAAAGGTTCCCAGCCGTCCCCTGAGAAGAAGCCAGGGGCCCCGACGGGCAAACCTGTTCATAGGGGCCCCATACCTGCTACGGTTGTGGGCAGGTGGGACACCGGTTTTATGACCCCCAGTGTCCCAAAAAGGATTCGAATGCACCGCCGCGTGCACCCCCCCCCGTCAGTTGGCGAGTGTAGCCCTGGGAGGGGAGGAGATGGTTGTCCATGGTGGAAGGGGTCCTGCAGAGATGTCCCTGGTCTCGCTAGGAGACATGCAAATGGTCCCTCCAACCCCTCTGCCTAGTAACACTAGTAAATATAGGCAGTGGGTGACCATTAATGGCCATAGAGTGGAAGCTCTCAGAGACACCGGAGCGAGTGTGACAGCTGTCAAGTGTCACTTAGTGTCCAGAGAGCAGGTGTTTCCCCAAGCATTCTACCCTGTGATAGCTGCTGACAACTCCCAGAAAGAGTGTGAGGTAGCTCAAGTTTCCTTTGAATGGGGGGGAGTGTCAGGTACTCTTCAGGTTGCTGTGAGGCCCGCCATGCCTGTCGATTGTCTCCTGGGCAATGATTTAGAAGACTCCCCTTGGGCTAAGGTGGAGAGAGAGGCGCACTTGAAAATGTTGGGTGTGCCAGAGTGGGTGTGTGCAACCACTCGATCAATGACAGAAAGTAAGGGTGCTGATGGGGTCCCGGAGCCTGAAAGTACGGCCCAGGACCCAGCTGTGAAGAGAAGAGGCAGGAGGCGCGGGAAACCGGCCCCCGTAGTTCCCGTGGTCCAGGAGGAGGTAGACCCTGAGGGGGATGCCCTGGAGCCCACAGGGGAACAAATTGCCGAACTGGGAGACCTGCCCGAGCTGACCCATTGGCAGCAGGATGGTGGTCCCTCCAGGGAGGAATTCTGTGCGGAACAGAAAGTGTGCCCTTCTCTTGTGGGCATGAGGCAGCAGGCCTCAGCCCAATCCTCAGGTGATCAGTCAGGGTCACATTTTGTGTACTGGGAGAACGACCTCCTGTATAGCGAGCCTAAGGCTGCTGAGCCTGGGTCAGCCCGTGTGCTGGTGGTACCCCAGCGCTTCAGAGCCTTCCTACTGGGTTTGGCTCATGACGTTCCGTTAGCTGGACATCTGGGGCAGGACAAGACCTATGACAGGCTTGTCACCCATTTTTATTGGCCTCAGATGCGTAGGGATGTAGACATCCATTGCAAGACTTGTCACACTTGCCAGGCAAGTGGGAAGAGCGGAAGGAAGCAGAAGGCTCCCCTCCAACCTTTTCCAGTGGTCAGTACCCCCTTTGACCGGGTGGGTATTGACATTGTTGGGCCCCTGGACCCCAAGACAGCCCTGGGCAACAGGTTTATCCTGGTCTTGGTGGACCATGCCACACAGTACCCGGAAGACATCCCTTTCCGAACAGTGACGGCCCCCGTGGTGGGACGGGCACTGATGGGTGTTTTCTCCCGAATGGGGTTCCCCAGAGAGGTGGTGTCGGACCGAGGCACCAACTTCATTTCGAACTATATGAAGTCTCTGTGGAAGGAGTGTGGGGTAACCTACAAGTTCACCACTCCTTACCACCCTCAAGGAAATGGGCTGGTTGAGAGATTCAACCGGATCCTGAAAGGCATGATCATGGGTCTTGAAGAACCAATGAGGCGGAAATCGGACGTCCTCTTGCCATGCCTGTTGTTTGCTTACCGCGAGGTGCCGCAAAAGTCTCTAGGGTTCAGCCCCTTTGAGCTCTTGTACGGTCACCCAGTAAGAGGGCCTTTGAGTCTGGTCAAGGAAGGCTGGGAGCAATCTTCCAGGAAACCTCCCCAGGATGTATACAGCTACATGCTGGCCTTTCGGAACCAGACTCGGCGCTTCAGAGAACTTGCTCAGGCAAATCTGGAGGCCAGCCAGGAGGAGATGAAGCGATGGTACGACCGGAACGCCACTCTGGTAGAGCTTCAGCCCGGTCAAGAAGTGTGGGTCGTGTCCCCTGTGGAACCTTGTGCGCTCAAGGACAGGTGGACTGGACCGTTTAAGGTTGTGGAGAAGAAGAGCGATGTCACCTACTTGGTGGACTTGAAATCTCCCAGGAACCCCTTGCGGGTCCTGCATGTCAACCATTTGAAGCCCCACTTAGAAAGGTCCGAAGTGGGCATGCTCCTAGCTACAGATGCTGGAATGGAGGAGGAGAGTGAGCCTCTTCCTGACCTCCTGTGGGCTAAAGAGCAAGACGGGTCAGTGGATGGTGTGGTCCTCTCTGACACACTGACCCTTGAACAGAAACAGGATTGTCGCCACCTGTTGGGACAATTCCCGGATCTGTTTTCCTTGGTTCCGGGTGTCACTCATTGGTGCGTCCATGACGTTGACACCGGAGACAGCCCTCCTGTGAAGCCCAAGGCTTACAGGGTGACTGACAAGGTTCGAGCATACATTAAGGAGGAGGTCTCCAAGATGTTTGCGTTAAGGGTGGTTGAGTCCTCTAGCAGTCCTTGGGCCAGCCCAGTGGTCTTGGTCCCGAAGGCTGCAGCGCCTGGTGCTTCACCGGAACTCCGGTTCTGTGTGGATTACCGAGGACTCAACTCGGTCACGAAGACTGACGCGCACCCCATCCCCAGAGCTGATGAGCTCATAGATCGGTTGGGGGCTGCCCGGTACCTTAGTACGTTTGATCTAACGTCGGGGTACTGGCAGATCGCCTTGACTGATGGGGCAAAGGAGAGGTCCGCATTCTCCACACCAGATGGGCTATACCAGTTCCGGGTGATGCCCTTTGGGATGAAGAATGCCCCTGCCACCTTCCAAAGGTTGGTCAACCAGGTCTTGGCTGGACTGGAGGATTTCAGTGCCGCCTACCTGGACGACATCGCAGTGTTCAGCGCCAGCTGGGAGGAACACTTGCGCCACCTCCAAGAAGTGTTGTTGGCCCTGCGCGGAGCAGGACTCACAATCAAAGCCAGTAAGTGCCAGATTGGGCAGGGTTCTGTGGTGTACTTGGGGCACCAAGTAGGGAGCGGCAAGGTTGCCCCCCTGCAACCCAAGATTGATACCATCCTGGCTTGGGCACCGCCCAAAACCCAAACTCAGGTGAGAGCCTTCTTAGGACTCACAGGTTATTACAGGAGGTTTGTCAAGGATTACGGTAACATTGTGCACCCCTTGACTTCGCTGACTTCCAGGAAGCAGCCACGAAATGTGATCTGGACTGATGCCTGTCAAACGGCCTTCGACACCCTGAAAACTGCAATGTGCACAGCACCTATACTCCAGGCACCCGACTTTTTGAAAGAATTTATTGTCCAGACGGACGCTTCAGAGCATGGCGTGGGGGCTGTTCTAGCTCAGGTGAATGAAGAGGGCCGAGTCTTGCCTGTAGCCTTCATCAATCGGAGGTTACTTCCCAGGGAAACGAGGTGGAGTGCGATAGAAAGAGAAGCATTTGCTGTGGTCTGGGCGCTGAAGAAGCTAAAACCCTACCTGTTTGGGACTCACTTCCGGGTTCAGACAGACCACAGGCCCCTCAGATGGCTGATGCAAATGAGGGGTGAGAATCCAAAACTGTTGAGGTGGTCCATTTCCCTACAGGGGATGGACTTTACGGTGGAACACCGCCCTGGTACAGATCACGCCAATGCTGATGGTCTGTCCAGATTTTTCCGCCTTAGTGATGAGGACTCCCTAGGTCAAGGGTAGTTCTCCCCACATTTCAGCTGGAGGGGACACGTGTTAGACCTGACATCATTGGCTTGAGTCTCTCCTCCATTTTTTCTGTTTGCCTCCACTGTTTTTCAATGTTTTGCTGGTATATGCTTTGGGCGCCGTGCCACTGCTGATCAGTGCCACAGCGCAAGTGCTCCCGATGTTAAATTGATGTATCGATTGTATCCATATTTGGCTTATTTGGTTTACTGTCAGTCCCGAGTCTAGTGCACCAGGAGTGCCGGGGCTTGTAAATACAAATGCCGCTCGTGGGCTTGCAGCACGTGTTGTGCCACCCACAGGAGCGGCCTTGTGAAAGAATGTCTACGGGTCGGTCATTGCGAGACCCACGTGAAGTCTGGTACTGTCACGCGGGCTGCGCAAGTATACCTACTTGCCAGTCCCTCAAACCTTCCCTTAAACTTCATGTTAGCCACCCCTATGATAGGCCCACGGGCAGGGTGCATTGTAAGTACAAGGTAGGACAAGCCTGACCAAGTTGGCATGTCCTGATAGTGAACAACCGCCATCTTCGTTCTTCACTATTGCGAGGTAGCCTCCTCTCCATTAGTTAGAATGGGCCGCCGGGATTATTAACGCTATAATCCTAGCTGGCTCGGGGAGCATGGTGCAATGTCGAGTTTGGTATCCCTGAACTCGGGGTTTAATTATGCATCCGTTGGTGTGGATGGTTTTTGGACTCTGGGTTTGAAAATAGCCCTTTTAGAAAGTGTCTATTTTCTTGTCTAACCATTTCTGGTTTCTGCTGGTCTTGCGTGTGTGTGACAGGAGCTGGGTGGCTCCAGAGGTCTGGATGAGTCACTGTGGGATGAGTGGGACATTTACGTTGAGAGTAGGGGGAGAGTAGTTGCTGATAGCCTGCCCTGCCTGATACAATGCTGGCTCCACCTCCTGCCAAGCGGTTGATGGCTCTGTGCCTGCCATGGACGATCCTAGCCCCACCTCCTGCCAGGAGGCCGATAGCTCTGCTCCTGCCAGTGTCGATGCTGGCTCCACCTCCTGCTGGGCGTCTGAGGACCCAGCCCTGCTCAGTGAATAAGCCAGGTGCTTCTGCCTGGCTCCACCCACAACAGACCCAGGATGTTGGGAAATTCCCCTGCATGGACAAAGGGATCAAAGCCGAAAAGGGGTATAAGAGAAGGACCCCTGAACTAAGAAATCAGATCACTTCTGACAAGGAACCCTGTAACCAAGGACAAGAGGCCTGCTGATCTAAGGACTTGCCTACCCCTTCTGCCAGTGTGCTGTTTGCTGGGGGGAATCCTGCAGTGCTTCTTTATTTTTGCCAAGGAACCAGGAGAGAGGAACTGTGTGTGTACTCTCACGCTTGCTAAGAAAATCTCCAAGGACTGGAAGAGTGCCAGTCTCCTGCTGAAGTCACAGGGCTAAAAGACTTCATCTGCTTAAAGTGCTATTTGCTGGAACCTGTGAATCCAGCACCTCTGAAAGAACCAGCAATCTCGACGCCGACGGATGTCGCCGAATCCAGCTCGACGTAGTGGGTAACGGCCCCAGTGTCCCGCTTCCTCGACGACCGGCCGCCGGGGCTGATCGACGCCAGCAGCAACCCCAGTGAGTAGTGAGTTCGGCTCTAGCTCCAAGGGACCTCGTGTCTGCAACGCTGCTGATCGCATCGCCCTCGTGCCCTCTCGACGCCGTGAGCGCTGCTCACACTTTGCAACCGCATCATCGACAACGACGCCTGCTGAGGCCTGATCGACACCAAAGACGCGACACCAGATTGCTCGACGCCGCTGATCATCGTGTGCTTCATTTCCCTAAGGTACTGTGTTGTTGGGGGTCCGTGTGACTCCAGGCTCGACGTAGCGCTCCTCGCGGTCGACGCCGAACCTTTGGATTAACTTTGCCTCGACGTCGTGTAGCTCCCGTGTGAGTTACCTTGTTGCTAAGAACTGTGTTTTCAAGAAGAAGATTTGCTTTGATACTAAAGACTTTGTGCTAAAGAAGAAACTACACTTGAACTATTATTTTTCCTTCCAAGAGTATTTATTAAGACTGTGGTATATTTTTGTCGTTATTTGGTCTTGTGCTAAGCCTTATATAAAAATACTTATTTTTATAATACTACTGTGTCGTGTCCATTTGTAGTGCATTCGCTTTATTACTGTATGTGGTCATCAATGCTTAACGCACAGCCTCTGAGATAAGCCTGTTCTGCTCTGCCAAGCTACCGAGGGGGTGAGCATGGGTTATCAAAGGGTGTGATCCCCTTGCCCTGACTAGAAAAGGTGTGTCCCTATTTGTCAGAAGTGTATACCTCTGCCAACTAGAGACAGTCGGTTCTAACACCATGCAACTATCATGAGACTAGACACATTCCCAGATTTATAAGAAACGCAAACCTGGGAATGAGTCAGAATGCTACGCCTCAGGAGGCGCAACGAGGAGAAATGTTTTTATTTCTCTTTGTTTTTCCCTCTTTCTATGCGTGATGCACACATTGAAAGA
This sequence comes from Lissotriton vulgaris, assembly GCF_964263255.1. Classification (NCBI taxonomy): domain Eukaryota; kingdom Metazoa; phylum Chordata; class Amphibia; order Caudata; family Salamandridae; genus Lissotriton; species Lissotriton vulgaris. The sequence goes on from NW_028248908.1 coordinate 54,951, forward strand.
GGAAATCCCCTCTCGTGATTGTTATTGTGCAGGAAGGTGCCCCTCCTGCACAAAAACAATCTCCCCACAACGCAGGCATCAGCGCATGGCTTCCAATTGTGTGCCGGCGCGGGGGGGCACAGGCATCTGTCATATCATTGTAAATATGAAGCATCCTGTGCTTTTGTAAGTGACTCAGTGCGGCGCAGCAGAATAGCTTGCAGCAGCGTGCTAAGCCACTTTGTTGCAAATAAGGCCCTGGATTCCTAGCTCATCATTCACAGCTAGTGCTGGCGTACTCTGGGGAACCTGCAACACCCACCTTAAAAACAGGATTTCCATGGACGGAATGGTGTCAACTCTAGTGTATCCGCACACCTCACTGCCATATAGGACATTAGAAGCACATTTAAACTGACACACTTAATTAGGTGGGCAGGACCGCAGTCTCTGTGCAAATCTTTGCACAGCAGCAGATGCCTCGTTCAGATCCATTTTCTTCCTTTCAACAAAGGGCTTCTAGTGACTATGTCAGTCAAACAAAATCACAAGACAGGAAAAACAGAAAATGTGGATAATGTGTGTGCCCTCACCTTGAATGTTTTTGACCACATGGTCCTTGGGCCCACAACCATCCCACACAATTTGGTATAATTAGCTGAGAGATCCAAGCTTGCCATAAAGATCACCAAATGTACACAGTAGCAGCCACTGCTGTCCTTGCCATCAGGACCACATTATCTGTGTATAATAAAACTGGTAGTGACCTCGACCCCACGCCCGGGCAATCGGCTCCAACAGACAAAAAGGTGTGTTCCAACTCGGTAATGTACAACGTTAAAAGGAAAGGGATAAGAATATCCCTCAGACGCACTCTTCTACTTGTGCCAAAGGGCCGAGTGCAGACCCCTTTTTGGGAGTAATTTGCAGAAGCTCCTGTGTAGGCATGAACGTCACACAGCAGGTGAAAAATATTAGGGTCGCCCACATCACAAGCATCACGTGCCAGAGTTTTTCGAAATTGACCCTGCCAAACATACCTGTAAATCCATGAAAGTAAGATGGATAGATTCAGTTCTGAGAACAATGGGGCATATTATCAAGGGGGTTTATCTCCGCTTTTTTGGCTTTAAAAGCCAAGAAAGCGGAGGTAAAATTATCTCCCTATTACCTAGCTGTCGCTAACACCAGTTAGCGACAGCTAGTAGGAGATAGCGACCATCTTGGGCCCCACTTTGCATGTCAGTGATATTTATCACTAATGACATGCAAAGTGGGCGTGCCAAGATGTTAGCGACTGAAAACAGTCGCTATCGCTATCTCCTATTACCAACTTTTGGAGATATTCGCGCTAAGCACGAATATCTCCAAAAGCTAACACCTGCCCTGAGCAGTTCTTAGCCATGTTATCCAATGGGAGGTGGATAACATGGCTAAGAGCATTAGCTCACTAATGCATGAATATCGCTGACTTTTCAGAGATATTCATGCTTTGCGGCCGATTTTTATCGCATTTGCGATAAACCTTGGTAATATCAAGGTTTATCTGCGATAAAAATAGCTGCATCTCAGCGTTAGTTTTTTCACGCTAACCAAGCAATAGCGATAATTATCGCTATTGCTTGGTAATATGCCCCAATGTACTTATTGGTCATCAAATATAGAAGGCGCTGGTCCGTTGTTGATCTACCCTGCCTGAATCCATATTGGACTTCAGAGATGATGTTGTACTTATCTGCACACGTCATCAACCTATCGAGCACCACCCTGCCCATAACCTTTACCACTGCATCAATCAGGGAGATGGGCCGATAACATTGGGGGTTATCTTTGTCCCCTTCTTAAAGTTGGGAGCAATTATTGCAGCAGCCCATAATGCTGGTGCACCCCCCTTAACCACCGCATTTAAACCCATTGTCAAAAGGAGGGCCCAAAGATCAATGTCATCCAGAAATAAATCGGGGATCTCATCCATCCCTTACATGTTAGGACTCAAATACCCTTGAACCCTTCCTCGAGGATAAAAGCGATATCTGGTCACCCTCTGAAAGAAGTACCCATGGCGACATCCCCGCCCACTGGCTCGCCATTATGGATCCCATCAAAGGGCCCCACACACTGACCCACAGTTATGTGGAGGCAAAGAACATGATCGTTATTGCTTGCAAGTCCAGGGCGGTTTATTACCCGCCAAAACAGGGCACTGTCTCCCACTCGAGTTAAGTCTCTCTTAACCTGGTCTTTCAATTGACAAGCTCCATTTTATAGCATCTGCCGCAAGTGATAACCAAGGGGCATATTAGAAAGAACCTCGTTAAAATTATTGCCATTTTAGCGTCAGGAAACTGCCGCTAAAGCGGCGATAATGGGCTTGCTAATAGGCGTTATAGAATTCCAATAAAAGCCCAGGTTAGATATCCGGCACATCTAACCTGGGCTTCTATTGGAATTCGATAACGCATATTAGCAAGTCCATTATCGTCGTTATAGTGGCAGTTTCCTGCTGCTAAAACTGCGATAATTTTAAGGAGGTTCTTGCTAATATGCCCCCGAGTCCTTATCTCTAGGCACCATCTTTAACACTGCCTTCAAATTCAGTAAGGCCTTGGTGCAGTTGCTATCAAACCATTTGCTCCCACCTACCCTGTCCAGCGTCAAGGGGACCCTCAAGAGTCTGGATACCTTCTGGGCGATATCCTCGAAGGCACTTAGGGGCATATTTACAATAACTGGCGTATCCCTGCCAATCACCAGGGATGCGCCAGTTATTGTGCACCATGCCTCCGCCACCATGGATGCGCCGCATTTACAATGCGGCACACCATGGGGCAAAAACAACACAGATGCATGACGCATTTGTGCAGCAAAAGTGGCGCATTGCTCGAGTTGCATCGCAAGCGCGACGCGGCTCCATCAATGCTCTGGGGGCCCTATCTAGTTAATGCTGTGTCGATCCTTACGCCTGCTTCAAGCAGGTGCAGGGTTTTGACGCAGCATGGGCCTAAAAGTGACTGAGTGAACTCTTGTAGATTTCTCTCAGCCACTTTTAGGAGGTGTTCCTGCGTCGGAACGCCCCCCCCCCCCCCTGCGTAGGAATGCCTACCTGTGGTGCAGGGCTTTACAACTTGACGCATCTACCAGATGCGTCATATTGTAAATACCCCACACCATGGCGCAGGATTTTCACTGCCGCTGTGTCACAAAAGTGACGCAACGGCAGCGTAAATGAGGCGCAAGGGGCTTGTAAATCTGCCCCTACAGATTTAAGTCCGGACAAGTGAGAAGTGAGTTTGTAAATTGAGTGGGCTCCACTTGGGACCATCTAACCACGCCTACCCCATTCTTTGTGAGAAAACACACCTTGTGACAGATGTACTTTATTAGTGTCACTGCCTGATCTGGTCAACACTAACGAGAGGACGTTGTGATCACTCAAAGCACTATGCAAAATACAAAAATTAACAATCAGAGGAAACAGACGCTGACACAAAATTAAAATCAACTATCGAAGCATACCCCCACCCCTAAAGGTAGGTAAAACATTGGGGTTGGCAGCACTAATACATTTTTCCAAAGAGAATATCAAAATATGATTGTTTAAGAAAGTGTTTAGCCCGGCCCCTTCACTGGCATGCACAGCAAACCCAACATGCACTTGGGTTTGCTGTGAAGGGGATCCAAAGGATTCACACATAGGTGAAAATTAAAGTCCCCCACAAGGATTATCTTATCTAGCCCCTCCCATCTGTCTGAGAGGGCCTCGGAGCTCAAGGTGCTAAAGTTGGACGCTCCCTTACACAGGCTTTGGCATTATAAAAGTTACTTATATCATAATGTATTCTTTTTGTAACGTTTTTAAATTAGTTATCCCATAATTTGTCACAAAAAATGAAAGCATTACTCTAGCTTCCCTAAACGTTTTTCCATTTCGATTCACTAGAGTTGTACATATGGTGAGGCTTTGTACCTATGATCCCTGACCAAGGTTTAGCCATTTGAGCATGCAACCTCCCCGCAGGCCAATGCCACCTTGAAACATGGTAAAACTGCTTAATCTTTTCTGTGGCGTTCAGATGCCAAAACCACATTGCTTCTAATACTTTTGGTGATAGCAGAAAACAAAACATTTTTTTACCATAATATTAATTGCTCCACTCTCAAATCTTCCCAGTTCTCACGTATTTGAAGGTTTCCCTATCCTGACAACCATCGCAACGCTCCTTATTTGTCTGGAAAATAGACTTCCTATTCACTTTCCTTCCATTCTTATTGCCTTTTTATGAAAAATACACGCAATGCAGCACAGCGAAGCAAGCCACCTTGCTGCTCTGCACTGAATAACAGGGAAAGGGCAGGAGTGCGCCGTATTTAAGGCAATACAGCACATTCCTGCCTTTTCCACCATGCTGGTGCCCTTTTGTCAGCCTAGCGCCAAAGCAGGCACCCTGGCACCATGGTGCAAGAGTGACTGCATTGTATGCAGGGTTCTTTTTGAGCAGGAAGGGGCAGAATAAAGACTGCAGAATAAAGATTTTGAGCCTGATTCACAAAAGTAATCTGAGACAAAATCCTAACTTTACGACTTTCAGTATTCACAAAAGGCATTTAGGAGAAGAAAAGTTAGGAAGCCTAACTTTATCACTCCTAAATGCCTTTTGTGAATACCGAAAGTCGTAAAGTTAGGATTTTGTCTCAGATTGTTTTTGTGAATTGGGCCCATTTCTCTTTGTTATGCCTCTTCTAAGAAGGTGTGTCTTTTTGGAGCTTTCCCAGGTCTACCAGTTCTGGTAAATCTGGAAATGCGTTGAAAACCATAGGAGATGCACGAGAATACCCACGGAACTCTCAGGAAACACCAAGTTAGGGCAAAGGATGGCAATCCAGAGATTTGTGCTGCGTTGCCTTACTCAAGATTTAATGCCACTCAAGGCCACGCAAAGTGGCCATGTGTGTCTTCATAAATCGTTCTTAAAGTTTGCATCACACATTCACACATGTACCACATTGCGTGGTGCAGATGTTATACACAAACCATCTCATAGGTAGGCCCCTTATAATATTTTTCTATTGATAATTTCACCTTGCCATTACTCCCTGCCTTCCCCTCGCCTACATCCTTCCATACATCAGTCACATTTTGTATGAGAAGGAAACCAGGATGGAAGTTTGAGCTGGGATGCGGAAGATTTAAGATTGGAGTAATGAAGATTACCACTTAGTATATTTTTCATTACCTCCTCACTAGTCTTTCTAGTCCTATCCCTTACATATTTGAGGATACAGCGCTCTTAACTTTAACTTTTCATGACAAAAAGTTCAAAGGAAAAATAATACCAATTGCAGCAACGATAAACACCAAAACAAAAATACTGCAGCTTTCAAGACTTATTTTCTAAGTGAACTTTCTTTTTATTATAGCAATGATAGCCTGTAGTGCTTTACAACTATAGCTAGGGCTACCAATTTGCTGCCCTCCACAGTTACATTAATGAAATTCATTATATTTCTGCTCATGACGTAGTGAATCCACCGGTGGATCTACCCTTTAAACTATCTGAGTTAGATACTTCTTTTGATTTATATTCTTTCACAATTGATAACTTTATTCACTTACTAATTGTAGATGCAAATGCCTTGCTATGTTTACTTCCTTCCTAGACCAAATGTGAAAAAATAGAATCTGTTTGCCTGATTTCTTTAGTTCAGTATAAATATTCACAATTACTCAACGAACATCTAGTCCATGTCGATTATTCTCATTCTCATCTTTTGGACAATGAAAAATGATTTCTTTTACTTTATGAAATTGTGATTTTTTTTAACAATTATGATTAGATGTTATTTTTAGATGGGGTTCAGATATTATTAAAAGCCCGATTTGGAGCCTCATTTACAAGAAACAGCATATCACTGCCACAGCCCAGCGATCCGTCAAAATCATTTACGAAACGCAATGTATTTTTTTGCTACATGGATGCGCCATAATTGTGATATGGCGCACCATGTCGGTAACTGCCTGCTGTGTTAAAAAAAAAATAAGTTGCTACTGACATTATAATGCAAAAAAATCTGCTATATCTGCTGTAAAAGTGTTGCTAGGCAGAATAGCTTCAGGTAACACCAGCAAAACAACATTCGCTCCACAATTTACTGCATGAAAATGTGCAATTATGGATAATAAATTATACAAATGAAAACAAATTAAACCAGATTACTCTGAAGGCAGCCAAGGGGCAGGGAGAAGGAACCAGCAGCCAGGATAACAACCCCAACAACCCAGCACCCGCCAGGATGTCCACGCAGATTTCCCGTGGAAGAGGAAGTGCAACGGAGGAAGTGCAATGTTAGGGAGGAGGAGAATAAGATCCTGATTACTGAGGTGATAGACCACCAACACCAATTATTTGTCACCTCAAAATTGCCATTATCAAAGAAAAAAGACATTTGTCAGTTCATACTGGCCAAAGTCAACAATGTGGGAGAAGTAAAGAGGACAGTAACCCACTTGAAGAAACGCTGTCATGGCATAAAGCGCAGGATGAAGGAGAAAATGGCAAACAACCTCAAGGCTGCAATGCAGATCAGAGGAAGGAGCCCAGTGGGCCAGGAGGAGCTGGATGCCCTGGAGGAGCTGGTGGCAACTGTCATTCCAGAGGAGTTGGTGGCAATACTTTCAGGACAAGACAGTGGAGCCCATGAGAATTGAGCATTTAAAAAACCTTACAAATTCACTGAAAAAAACACATGTTTCAGGGACGTTATAGTTAGTTAGACATTTCATTCGTATAAAAACCAGAGAAATTCGGCTATTATAGTTAGTTGAGCTAAAACTACCTCTAAGTCCCTAGCATATAATAGGGCATGGCAGTTTAGAGGTGCAAAAACAGGCAGAAGAGGTGCAAAAAGAGGGAGCAGGGGTGCATAAAGAGAGAAGAGGGGTGCCAAAAGAGGCACAAGAGATGCAGAAAGTGGCAAGAGCAGTGCAGAAAGAGGCAAATAAATTACTGAAAGAAGCAACAGAGGTGTGGAAAGAAGCAAGAGAAGTGCAGAAACAGGCAAGTGAGATGCAGAAAGAGGCAAGAGAGGTGCAGAAAGAGGGAAAACGAATGCAGAAAGAGACAACGTGGTGCAGAAAGAAGCAAGACAGGTGCAGAAAGAAGCATGGGAAGTGCAGAATGAAGCAACAGGGTTGCAGAAAGAGGCGAGAGAAGTGCAGAAAGAAGCAACAGAGGTGCAGAAGGAGGCAAGAGAACTGCAGAAAGAGGCAAGAGAGTTGCAGAATCAGGCAAGAGACGTACATAAAGAGGGAACAGGGGTGCAGACAGAGGCAGGAGACGTACATAAAGAGGGAACAGGGGTGCAGACAGAGGCAGGAGAGGTGCAACAACAGATAAGAGGAGTGCAGAAAGAGGCAAGGGGGTGCAAGAATTTGCAAGAGAGGTGTAGAAAGAAGCAAGAGCAGTGCAAAAGAACCAACAGAGGGGCAAAAAGAGGCAAGTGAGGTGCAGAAGGAGGGAAGATACCTACAAAAAGAGGCAAGAGACTTGCAGAAACAGGTACATTGGGTGCAGAAAGAGGGAACAGGTGGGCAGACTGAGGCAAGAGAGGTACAGAAAGAGGGGTGCAGAAAAAGTCAAGAGAGATGCAGAAATGTGAAACAGAGGTGCAGAAAGAAGCAAGAGCAGATCAGAAAGAACCAATAGAGGTGCAGAAAGAGACAAGAGGGGTACAAAAAGAGGCAAGTGAAGTGCAGAACGAAGCAAATGAGGTGCAGAAATTATCAATAGAGGTGCAGAAAGAGGCAAGAGGGATGTTGAAAGGGTTAGGAGATGTGCAAAAAGAGGCAAGAGGGATACAGAAAGAGCAGGATGGGTCCAGAAAGAAAGAAGAGAACTGCAGAAAGAAGCAACAGAGGTGTTGAAAAAGGCACAAAGCATGCAGAAAGAGTCAAGAGAGGTGCAAAAAGACGCAACAGAGGTACAGAAAGAGGCAAGAGTGGTACAGAAAGAGGGAAGAGAGGTGTAGAAAGAGGCAAGACAGTTGCACAAAGAGGGAAGAGGGGTGCAGAAACAAGCAAAAGGGGTGCAAGAAGAAGCAAGTGAGGTACAGAAAAAGGCAAGAGAGGTTCAGAAAGAGGCAAGAGAGGTGCAGAAACAGGCAGGAGAAGTGTTGAAAGAGGCAAGAGAGGTGCAGAAAGAGGCAAGAGAACTGCAGAAAGAGGCAAGAGAGTTGCAGACAGAGGCAAGTGAGGTGCAGAAGGAAGCAAGAGAACTACAGAAAGAGGCAAGAGAGTTGCAGAAACAGGCACAAGGGGTCTAGAAACAGGGAACAAGTGGGCAGACTGAGGCAGGAGAGGTGCAGAAAAAGGGAACAGGGTTGCAGAAAGAGGAAAGAGGGGTACAGAAAGAAGCAACAGATGTGCAGAAAGAAGCAAGAGTAGTGTAGAAAGAAACAACAGAGGTGCAAAATGAGGCAAGAGAAGTGTAGAAAAAGGTACAAGAGGTTCAGAAACAAGCAGGAGAGGTGCAGAAAGAGGGAACAGTGATAAAGAAAGAGGAAAGAGGGGAACAGGAAGAAGCAAGTGAGTGCAGAAGAGTCAAGAGAGGTGAAGAAAGAGGCAAGAGAGGTGCAGAAAGAGACAAGAGAGATACCGAAAAAAAAGTTACTGAAAGAAGCAACAGAAATGCAGAAAGAGGCAAGAGAGGCACAGAAAGAAGCAAGAGTGGTTTGCTCACCATTAGTACCAATTTAACACCCACATTTAGCAATAAGCAACAGGTCACCATTCGAGGTTTGCAAAGGGCCTTACACCATGCTGTAACACTTGTTGCTGCATTTTTGGTAACATTTGAGCTGTTTGAGCTAGAAAGGAGACTTCCTTTGTTCAAATCTGCAGATTAGGCAGCAGATGATGGATTATGTGGCTAATGCCGAAAATGTATGATTGTGCGAAAGTCGGTGCAGCCAAACAGTGGCATAATTCCAGTGGCCCTGCTCATACCTCTGACTAGGTCCAGAAATGCTCCTCAGTGATTCCTTCTTTTTTGTCTCATTGTGTTCATAATTTAGCTTCTATGGAAACAAGGAAGACTAAACCTGAGGTTACCACGCCACATCACAGACTACCATACCACATAATGACTCTCCATAACACATAATCCCACTCTACATAATTCCTATACACTAAATACCACATACCATCTATCCACATAATTTCTCTGCACAACATACCACATAATTCCACTACATTCAAAGTACATCCACTTCACTCCAAAAAACATAAGTAAAAAACCTTTAGATTTACAATGCCAATTGCTCTAACTCTTGCAAATGTAAGACCTATTACATTACAAACGCTTTCTTAACAGCTAGTCACATTTGCAGAGTGGTGGAGAAAGGGGGCTGGGCCTCCAACCAGCGCTCAGGAATTCTGCTATGTAGTACTTGCAGGAGGTACCAGGAGGGCTACTTGGACGCCAAAGTCCCTCTGGAGTACAGTGTACTTCATCCCCCAACCAGTACTGTGCCAGGAGGCGCATTTGCAGAGTGGTGGAGAAAGGTGAGTGTAGCCAGTGATGGCCCCGGCGACCCCATCCCAGAGGCCGGCCTTCCGTATTTTTTATTAATTTAATAATTTTAAAAAAGGGTGCTTTCTGAACCAAGAGCTGTTTTTTTGCCAAATTTGGTGTAATTCCGTTCAGCAGTTCAGGCTGTAGCCTGTTCCAAAACTCCTATGGAAATGAACATGGAGAAAACGTGTTTTGGGATACTCCTTTTTTTGAGCCCCCGCTTGACGAATCACCAAGAAACTTTCAAGACAGGAGCTGACCTGAGTGAACCATTAGTTTGGACAATTTCGTGAAGAATTCTCAAACGGCACCAAAGATATTGGCAAAAGTAAAATCACTTTTTGAATAGAAACAAGGTCCTAAATATAACTACAAGGAGACATCCATTACCACGCGGGCATTGCATTGCCTTTACATCACGGGTCTTACGACGCAAGTTGTTATAACGACTTGCGCTGGATTGCGTCTAACCTAAGGGATAGTATGATTTACTATTCCAACACCTTTCCTACTGTACGTTGACTGGTGTTGGAATAGTAAATCATACTATTCCTAAGTCCAGCTCCCTCCAGCGCAGGTCGTTGTAATGGCTTGCGTTGTAAAAACTGCGATGTAATGTACCGCGATCATTTTGATCGCGTTGTAACATTACATATTCATAACTACCTACTTGCAACCACCAGTAAGTAGTATATATATATATATATTTGTATAGAAATATATATGTGTGTACAATATGTGTCACCAGAACTACAGGTCCTACAAGAGCAAGCAAAAATACATGGGACCTCAGTCACCAGAGGACAGTAATGCCATAAACCTCACTTTTGATGGCACTCTGGTGGTGCTGGTCTCTCAGTCACATGTGTTGCAATGCTTAGCCACCTTGCATAACTTTGAATAGCCCCATAGGTATGGATCAAGGCAAAGCAGTGCAAAGCCCTGCATTGCCTTACTGTCTGTCCATGTGGCCCAGACTGGCCTCCAAGTAATGGGTCTGCACTGTGAGCATTATGACATTCAGGGGGCACACTAGGCTTGTAATAAGCACCTGGGTTTGCAGATGAATGCAAGTAATGCATACCAAAGCACCATGTGTGTTGAATCAAACTGTGGCGAGCCTTATTGACAAGGCCATTGTGCCACCGGTGCGCCACTATTTTCTAATGCACTGGCACACAATGAACCTGCTCATATTTACAAGGCCACATAAAGCCACCCTGCGTGGCTTTCATGGACTGGTAAATATGTCCCCCTATCACATTACTCTGCTTGGAAGGGAAGTTCTATGAGTGTTGCTGTATGTGTTCCCACTCAACATCCATGGATCTGACGCATTCCTATATTTACAAGACTCCTTAATCTGGGAATGTGTCAGATTCCTATGCCTCACCAGGGGAGGTGTAAGGGAGGGGTAACAAGGAGAAATACCTTTATTGTACATTTATGAGGGCTACTTCTAGTTGACGGAATGTGCGGACGTTGATATTTCCAAAAAATGGGACATAAACACAACGATAAGTAATAGTTTAAAAAATGCATTATCATGTTGAAACTTTCATTCATGTTGCTTCATGGTCTGTTCACAAACATGTGTGCCATGTAAACAAAAATTGCACAATACGTGCTTGTCTGCAATTGACTGCATCTGTATTCTGTATGTCTCAAGCCTCGGCATCGTCCTCTTCATCATCATCCTCCATTGGGTCTGTAAGTTGTAGGTCACCATCACTGGGGATATTAGTCTGCACACAAATGTTTTGCAGTAGTGCACAGATCAAGATGATCTTGTAAACCATTGGAGCGTGGTGCAATCTACCCCCCAAACTGTCAGGGCAGCGGAATCTGGCCTTCAGCAACCAAATTTTCTTACAACAATGATCCGGTCCTGCTGAGAGCATGGTTATAGGCATGTCACAGTCTTGGTGTGTACATGGGGTGTCATGATCCACGGCTGGATGCCATATCCCTGGCCAGCTAAAAGTGAAGCATTAGGACAACTGTCAATACTTTAGGGGCGTGGCCACGGCGGCGATCGGAATGGCTGCCTCTCCGTGAAGCTCCTCCACGCGGGCTCCTGATGGCGGCGGCCGAGATGTAAACCAGCATTCCAGATCCCCACATCCGTGCGGATCCGAACACTGATGTCGCCCTGACAATCTGGGTGACTTGGGAGACCGCGGAGACGGTCTGAGGAGAGTGTACGGAGGAGGAGAAACGGGGCCTTCGGACCTCGGCGCCATCTTCTCTCACTGCGCCGGATCGCTGGTGAGTGCCGCACGGGGCCTGATCGCCGGGCCTTCGCCCCCACAGTCATCTTCAGCGGGGTTTCTTGCGCGCTGCCCGTCCGCTTCGGGCTCACGGGTGGGGGCTGCTGGTTCCCGGTACGGTAACCGCCCTTTGGCCTGCGGAGCGCTGGGACCTGGGCCTCGATTTTCAGGCCTTGGCCGGATGCTAGGCGGCGGGCGGGGACGCTCGCGGTGAGACGGCGGGGGTGTGCGTGCTCGGGGGTCGGGCGACCGTGGGGCGCTGCTACGCAATTTTCGGCGGCCCCGCCTTGTAAGCACTCGTGGGACTCTCGGACCCCTCCATTCCTCTTGCTCAAATCAACGGGAGAGGGCCGCTCCCCACCCCACCACATTCTGAGGGTGCATTCTGCACACCAAACCATACATCGGGCCCTGGGCCTGCAGTGACTGCCCTGGTACTCACTCACCTGGACCGACGCAACCCGATCGCTGAATCTCTACTGTTGGTGGAAAACACTGGCACTTACTGGCGCTTGGTGCTGCTCTGCCGCTCTCCCATCTTGCCGAAATAACGACGCCGCCTCTCCCGACACAGCTTCACCCTTCGGGCGACCGTGGAGATGGGGAAGAGAGATCCCAACCAGAGGAAGCTCAGCTTCGACAAGACTCCCCTTCTCTCCACGGACCCTCTGCCTGGGTCGGCGGCCGGGGCCTCCAACTCTACGACTTGGGAGATGCGGCGGCTATGGTCACCACCATGATGGGTGAAATGCGCGCAGGCTTTAAGGCGCTCAACACCCGCTTCGACAGCCTGGAACAGAAGCTAGTGGACATGGGCACAAAGGTGCAGGCCCATGACAGAAGGCTCGATGTGGCTGAATCGCGAATATCAGATATCGAGGATGGCGCATCGAAATCGCTTAAGAGACTGGAGCGAGTTGAAAAAATTCTCCGTGGCCATTAAAAACGAAGATTTGGAATCGCGCAGTAGGCGCAATAACATTCGTATCCTTGGCGTGGCAGAAACGACGGCCACGGGTCGATTTGACGTTTTTGTCAAAACTGTATTGAACGAACTATTTGGCAGAGACACATTTACTGCAGGCTTTGTGGTTGAGCGTGCACATAGGTGTCTGGGGCCTAAACCTCGACCTGGCCAACTACCAAGACCCATTATCACCAGGATCATGAACTTTCGCGACTGTGACGCTGTGCTGCGCGTGGCACGCTAGGCTGGAGAAATACAGTGGCAGGGCAGCAAGCTGTCCTTCTTCCCAGACTTCACATTAATGGTTCAGGAGGCACGTCGCAAATATAACGGAGTCAAATCCACCCTCCGGAACTTAGGCCTGAAATACGGTATGCTGTACCCAGCTAGGTTGAAGGTGGATGTGAACGGTAGATTTCACATTTTTGACTCTCCAGTGGAAGCCCAAGATTTCTGCCACGACTACAAGAAACAGGGCTCAGCGGCAGCTACCGGTTCTCCTCCCAACCCAACACCCCGGAACGACACACAGTCCAGCGCTGACCTTTTTGCTGAAACTGGCCAGGGCTGACCACTCTGCATTGACTTCAGTTGCACCCTCATGGAAATACTGTTATCTAGATGTGGATTTTCCAACGTTAATTGACTAGGTCTCCGGTTCAGTGGCCGCCTGTTCGGTTGCCCGTCTGGAGTGGCGTTGCCACCCCCAATGGCGCGGGCCATGTTGTTGCTATTTTCTGGGGTTTTCTCATTTTTTTATTTGCAGATTTATTGTTTCTTTGAATGGTTATCACCTTTGGTAATCTGCACTATTATTCAGCGATGGTCCGGGGATTGCCTCTCGTGGGGTTCTGGGAGGCTGGGAGGCGGGTGGGGGATGGGGTTTGTTTTGTTTCACTGGTCATGTATGTTAAAGCTTAGCTGGCAGTATCGTTTGAGCATTCGGTCGTATGCACACTTGTTACAGACTATATTGACAATGGAACTATGGCGAGGATAGGTCTACAGACTGGTCCTTCCAGACTGACTTTGATGTCTTGGAATGTTCGTGGCTTGAATACCACAAGGAAACGCAAACATGTGCTGGCTTATGCGGCGTGACATGGGGTAGATGTCCTCTTTCTGCAAGAAACACATTTGGTACAGCAGGACGTGGCATCGGTGGCTAGAGGATGGGGGTCACATAGAGTGTTTTCTTGCTATAGTAGGTATGCTAGAGGCGCAGCGATCCTTGTGCACAAACGAGTCCCGTTTGTAATGACTGGCAGCAAAACAGATGGGGAGGGCAGATATGCACTTATTATGGGAGTGCTGTTCTTGTACAAGATTTCACTAATGAGTGTGTACGGTCCGAATGTGGATACCCCGGCTTTTTTACAAGATCTACAGTTGACGCTGCTTCACTCCGACATTGACTTGTTTGTTATGGGGAGAGATTTTAACATATTGATGAATCCCGATAGGGACAGCACTTCACCCTCTCCTGACTGCAAACCAAAGTCACCTGCTGTGCTGGCGGAAATCTGTTCCCATTTCTCCCTAGTGGACATAGAGGCTAGATTGCACCACCACAGTCCAGCCTACACACATCAATCTGGCTTCCACAACACCAGCACTCGAATTGTCTATTGGCTCCTCTCCTCGGGTCTCGCGGGTTGGGTTGTAGGCCTTTCCACGTTACCTCGCACCCTTTCAGACCACTCCCCTATTGTTTTGACCCTAGAGATAGGCCTGGCAAATTATTAGCGCAAATGCTTTGCCCACCACACCAAGCTGCTTACATTACAGAGGTACTTGACACCCAGGGTACACAACAACATTCCACCCCCGAAATATCCAACACTTTCCTATCATATTACAAAAACCATTACACTTCCACACTCGCGGGGGAGTACTGCCACCCGGGTTCTTATTTGAATGAAATTGCCATGGTGTACCTAGAGAAAAACATACAGGAGTTTTTTGGCCATGCCCTTACACCGGATTTTATAATTGAGGCAATTGATTCCTTGCGTTGCTCTTCTGCTCCCGGCCTTGACGGCTATACAGCTGACTTCTACAAAGAGTACAAAGAGGAACTGGTCGAAGTGTACGCAGAGGCACTGGAGACGGGCATTCTTCCTCCCACGCTCCGGGAAGCGGTCATTGTTCTACTTCCCAAGCAAGGCCGTGACCCCTCGTTGTGCAGCTCATATAGACCCCTGTCCCTCTTAAATCTCGACTACAAAATTCTGGCCAAAGTCCTTACAATTCGTCTTGCGCTTCTGGTGGAAACTATAATTTCGCCGGCTCAGTCCGGATTTGTACCACACCGATCCACTTCTCTAAACCTTCAGACACTATTTTCTGTTTTACACAGAATAGAACCCTCCACACCGGCTGCAGCAGTGTTCCTGGACGCGGAGAAAGCGTTTGACACCCTGGAGTGGCCCTTTTTTCTATCTATTATGAGGAGAATGGGGATGCCTGCTATGTTTGTGGCGACGGTGGAGTTGCTGTACTTGGCTCCCACCACCCGTATACGGCTGAACTGCACTATCACTGAAAACTTCACACTTTGACGTGGCACCCGACAGGGTTGTCCCCTATCCCCGCTCCTGGTCATCATTGCGATGGACCCCCTGGTGCGACACTTCCAGGAGAAACATCTCGACCGTGGACTCCAGTTTCGCACCGGTCCACTGCTTATCTCGTTATACGCCGATGACACAGTTTTGTATGTTCGCACTCCCCAGTCCAACCTGGAACCTCTATTGACGGAGCTTTAAAGCTTTGGAGACTACTCAGGCCTTAAAATAAATGGGCATAAGTCCGTAATTTTCCCGCTCACCCCCTCTACCGTGCAGTGGACCTGCTTGTTCCCTCTGGAGTGGTGCACGGATTCCGTGAAATATTTGGGAATACATGTTCACCTCGACACGGTTTCCATTGTCCGACTGAACTACGGCCGCACCCTTGATTTTTTAGAAGACAATACGGAGCGCTGGATTCGCCTCCCGCTGTCTGTGGCTGGTGGGATTGCCATTATTAAAATGATTGTGCTTCCCAGGTTTTTGTATTTATTTAACAATCTTACGATTCCCCTCACCAAGATTTTTTTCTTCCAACTCCGCTCCTCACTTCTGCGCCTGATATGGGGAGGCAGGAACCCACGCGTGTCCTGGCGAACACTAACACTCCCCTACGAGCGAGGCGGCTTCGGGGTGCCAGACTTTTTTCTGTATTATTTGGTGGCGCAGTGCTCCTATGCGTACCCTTGGTTTCACCCTGATGCCAGGATACCCCATCTGCGACCAGAGGCTGACTTGGCGCTCCCTGTGGCCCTCTCCTCCGTCCTTCCTAAGGGTCTTCCCCGGGACCCACAGGACATACAGCCTTTGTCCACTACTTGCTGGGCCTGGGACAAAATTCGATGCCTCTTACTCCTCGAGAAGCTATACTCGCCAGCACTACCGTTGCCCAATCCCCACTGGCTCCCCATCACAGGTGAATCGGTTGTACGACGCACACTATCCAAATACCAACTACACACTGTCGGAGACCTCTTTCCGGGCGGCCATGCCTTTTCTCTTACTGAGGATCACCGCTTCACGGACAGGACCTTCATGGACTCATTCACACTGACTAGACTTCGTTCAATGCTTAGGGCCGAATTCCCCACATTCCCGCTTCCTCCTGATGACACCCCCGCGCTCACATTCATAATACAACACCAAACTGGGGCGCATGTAGTGTCTAAGCTATATAAGCTGTGTCTGGCCTCAGTTCCCTCACTCGACTCTAAGGTGCGCGCTGACTGGGAGGGCGACCTGGGTATTCAAATCACGGACGACCAATGGGCTGCGTGCTGTGCCACCACCAGAGATGTGTCCATTAAAGCCAGACACAAACCTATACATTTCAAGTTCCTCAGGAGGGCATACCACACTCCCGCACTCGCCCATAGAATTGATCCAAGTAGACCGCACACTTGCCCTAAATGCCACGGCCCACAGGCTGATTTTGCTCCTCTTTCCTGGACTTGTCCGAAACTACACACCTACTGGCTGCAAGTGCATCGGGTTTTGGGGGAGATACTTGAAATGGTTGTACAACCCACCCCTGAAATTGCGCTGCTTGGTTATGTCGACGAATTCCCGTGCCCGCTACGGAAGTTGGAATCCATTGGCCTCCTTTTAGCTAAAAGTGAAGTGGCGCTGCTCTGGTGTGCTAGGCGCGCTCCTACTGTCTGCGCTTGGCTTCGTAGCATGACCTACTGCAATGTAAACAGCGTTGAATACTCTGAGACATTTCCTACAGCCTCCAGGCCACTAGATATATGGGGGACATATCGGAAATATATCGCGAAACTAACCCAGGAGACGCAATCCCAATCTATTAATTCCTTTGTCCCTGCGGGGGTGGGATAAGCAGAGTCACAATCACACTTGGGAACTCTTTCTGGCACTATTTTGCACTAAGACATGCTTGACCGCCATTACTGGGCCACGTGGTTGTCCGCACTGGTTACATAATGTGTGCTCTCTGCGACCGCATTGAGTGTTGCCTTTCTTACTAGGAGGTTCCGACATCATCTATGTGATATTTGACAAATGATGGATCTGGGCCTAAAAGTCATGTTGATCCATTCGATATGTGCCAAGCTATGGACAAATCAGAATTTTGTGCTGACTTGCCTGCTCGATATCGCTCGCAACTTTATTGCCTTCCATCATTCTTTTTACGTGTGTGACCGCTTTTTCTTTACTTCTACTATCATTTCTCTTTTTTTTTCATGTTTTATAAAAAAGCAAAAATGTATCATTGTTATGAGTCAATCTGATAGTTTTCAATCCCACTGTAATGTACTACATTCTCGGCTTTTCCGCCGATCACTGTTCGTTTATGTATGCAATAACTCATTTGTATGTAATGATTGGATTGCTATTCTGTGTAATAAACAGATTTACAAAAAAAGAACTGTCAATACTTTAGAAAACTGTTACTGATATATGACAGGCATGTGTGTTATGTGTTCTTACATTGCCATACCTAACTCTATGTGTTAGTCATACAGTTGTTGATAGGTTAACACTTTTCTTCTCCATTATTCTGTGTTATAGCAAATGCTAAGCATGTCCTGATAGATTGTATACTTTTACATTATGACTGGGATGTAGATCCTGGTATTTTCTGTGATGTCTATTTGGAGTAGCTTATGACCACTCAATGTTATATGCCCACACATGTGGGGACTTGCTGAAAGTTAGGGCCGTCTTTAGCGCTGGTGTGACAGCCTTTTATCCTCCCCCCCCCCCCACCATGACATCCTCCTCAGATTCCCTCATTATCACCCAGGAAAAGTACCCCTCATCACTCCATGTCCCCTCTCAAAGATACCTTTAATTTGTTTTAAAGTGCTGGTAAAGGCTGACTTTACTAATCCACGCAGCTATCCCTACAAAATAAAGATGTGTTATTTACTGCAGAAATGTTAACCCTCTGCGCTACATTATGGTGAGTCAAAACTATCACCAGACAAAACTCCAATCTCTCTCTCAAGCACGAGTTATCTTGACATTTTTATTGCTGCCTGAAAGCTGGAAGCACAAGGAGTTCTGCAGAGGGGCTTAAATCATAAATTATTGCTAAACACAGCGACCTCCTTGAGGTCAGTGCCCCCCCTCCACGTCAGGGCCCAGTGCAGCTGTACCATTTGCACCACCCTAAAGCCAGCCCTGCTGATAGTGGCACATATTTGGGCACTTGATCTTACGTAGGTAGATGTTGACATAGGAGGCATGTCTTACACTGACACATGCATAAGTCCATGGCTAACCACAGTTGTGGGTGTTGAGATACATGACATGCCTGATGAACCATGCAAGGGGCATGTGGCCAACCCCACATACTCCATGGAAAACCTCCCTTACACACATGGATGCTACACTGCATTTGGGCCAGCAATACATTGCTTTGTAGTCTTGCACGATTATACAGAAGCCATGGTGGCTTTGTGTGTCTTGACATTGTTAGCGTGTATGTTTGATACATGGTGCATGTATGAGCCACACCCCTCTTACTTCAGTTCCTATCTGCTTCAACAGACACAGTCATGGATACTATGTCATCCATTTCTAACTGTAAGTAGGTGTGTTAGGTATTAGAATTTAGCTTACCTGCAAGTAGGCCATTCTCATATTATCCATTCTTGAATCGGTCATTAATGATGCAGTACCTGAACATGTAGGCATCATGCAAACTGCCGGGGCATTTGGCCAGCACATTGGTGAAGAGGCCCCATGGTTCACAATGGCCTGGACATTTATGGAGTGTCTGTGTTTCCGGTTCCTGTAGAGATGCACAGTGGCTGCAGCAGGTACCAGTTGCACATGTGTGTAGTCCATGGCACCCAACATGTGCGGAACCCAGTGATGGCATAAAATCCTTGCTTGTTCTCCAGCTGCAGTTCTTTGGTGTCGGGGAAGAGAAGGAAGGGGTGTGTCAGCTGGATGATGGCATCCAGTATGGAGGAAAGGAATGATGAGAAAGATGGCAGAGAGATTCCAGCCACTCTGGCGGCAGTTGTCTGGAAGGACCCCGATGCCAGCATATGTAGTAATGACTAACCCTGGGTGTAGTTCGCGTAGTATCGCTACGTGTAGCAATTAAGCATGGGCGAATTTTGCGAATCTCGCGTTCGCGAATTTTGCGGATTTGCGAACTCGCAATCCGCAAAATCCGCGAATTCTCGCGAATTTGCGGATTTTTTTTTTTTGTTTGCGCGGGTTTCTGCCAGTTCGCGAGGGTTTTGTACAATTTCGCAAATTGCGAACTTACCTGTCGGGTCGCAAGTTTCGCGAACTTGTTGTTTCTACGTGTCCAGCCTGTTTGGGACACTCTTCTTCATCACTGCCACTCTCTGTCACCACTGCCACTCTCTGACTACTCATGCCACCCTCTGGCCCACCCATGCCACCCTCTGTTTCATCACAGCACCCTCTGGTTGTCCAGGCAGTGTACATTATTGTGGCAACGCAAGCACACCTTCCCTGCCTCAAGTGACCTGAATTAATTTGGGGCTGATTAATGTGTCACAGAATATTTTTTTAGCTGGCACCTGCTTCCTTAGTGCTTCCTGATTAGTGATCTTTTGCACTTGCTAAGTGCTTTCATTGTTGCAAAATTAGTTACAACACCTGCCCTGCCCCAACTGACAATAATGAATTAGGGGCTGATTAATGGATTTGAACTTCCAGCCTGGCTCCTGCTTGTCTCCCTTAGCTGTAATTCAGGACCTTTGTGGCATATGTGTAACTATTCTGAGGTTCAGAGCAGGGTCACATAATAGTTGCAACTGGCAACTGAACTCTGGAGGGGCCCCTCAGGAAGCACTACAGGAAATGGCTACTAATGATGAGCCTGAACTTTTGAACCTGGTAAGTAGTTTCAGTTTTGGTAAGATCGTATTTCTGCAATTTTGCACTTATTCGCGGGGCGCGAAGTTGTACTGGGAAGCCGCGAACTCACGCGAACAGTGCGAGCAGTGCGAGTAAAATCCGCTGCTCGCGGATTTGCGGATTTTGCGGGAGATTCGCGAATCTCGCGGATTGCGAATTTACCGAAAATCCGCAAAATCCGCGAGCGAAACGGATTTTCCGCCCATGCTTAGTAGCAATGCCAAGTGCACTTTGCACTACGCACGCTACGCGAACTGCGAAGTGCGTAAGGGAAATTCTGTTCACAATGATTGCACATTGTGGGATGCTTGTCCGCACTCTGCAATCATTGCAAACAACATCATGCACAGTGCAATCGTCGTTTTCTGCTGCTTGAGTAGATTTGTACTCGCGCAGCAGCTTTCTTAATCCGGACTGGTAGTTTCTCATCGCGAGCGGTCGCGAGCACATGCAACCACTCGCAATGAGAAACCTGACCTCCCCGCGTTGAGAATCTCGCCGGGAGGTTTATTTTCCATGCTTGGAATTGGCAACTTGATGTTGCCAATCGCGAACGAGTAAAAAGTCTAGCCGGTATCTTGATTTTGCTTGCTCGCGGTTGGCAACTTTATGTTGAGGACCACGAGCGAGCCAAAAATGCTTGCTACATGTCTTTGCACTGTACTACTTGCGATTCGCGTAGCGCTTAGTTGCTCAAACTATGCACACTCCGCAAGCGTAGCGTAGTTTTCCACCCAGGCCTACTAATGACTTGAGCTTCACCTGTGGAGGGATGTTGGTAGCCCTGTCAGCTGTTTACTGTAGTCTTTGAGCAATCAGGTTTAGTAGGCAATGGACTGCCTCCTCAGCTGGTAAAGAGTGATTACCTCCTCCTCCCTAAGCCCTATCAGAGTGGTCCTCTGGCAATAAATGTGCTCCCTTATCCTTCGTTGTCTTTGCAGTGAGGGGGTGTAGTGGGCATATGGCGTGAGTTGGATGGTAGTGGTCATCTCCCAGCTGCAAAATAATTACCTCCATGGTGTTATTCTGGGTGCAAAACTGCCTAGCCTCCCTTAATATATCAAAGCAGCACGTGGGTTTCCCAGGTGTAGGAAGTTTGAATTTTCTGCAATGCTGCTCCACTTCTGAAGCTGCTGTGGCACTTTTAATACCTATGTGATGCAGGCAATTCCAACACAGAGTCCTTTTGTTGTTCGAGTCCAAAGAGTGATCCATTCAAAGACATATTACATTATAAATATGGAGCAGTGAATGTGCCTCCAATGCATCAAAACCTTTGACACACTGGTGGTGAAAGCTTCTTGTAAATAAGTCCATAACAGTTTGGTGGGCAGATATTAACTCCACAAGGGTGACGGCATAAAGTACTCTGTCGATCCTAAGGAATACTCACAAGAAACAGAAATAGCAATATTCAAGTTTCTATGAACCATGCGCCTAAAAAACTTCTTTAATAACATACAAATATCAGATATACCAGAGAAGGACACCAAAGAATTTAAAGTCAAAAGTACATTTTGTGCCCCCACATCACACAAAACAATAGATACATTTGAAAGAGTGATCATGTCAGAAATCAAATCAATACATTTTCAAGGAGGAACTCAAAGAAATCTTTCCAAAAAAGAATGGAGTACATTGAAAAGTTTGACAGGCAGAAATGACATAACTATAGAAAGAGCGGATAAAGGGGGAGCCCTAGTGGTAATGAATACTCAATATTATGAGGATAGTGTTTGGAATCATTTATAAGACACTAACATCTATCGAAAATTAGATCAAGATCCCACAGATACATTTGCGACTACACTGAAAACGATACTAGATCACGCATTACAGATGAAATGGATTACGGTGAAAATGTATACATTTTTTAATATAAAAAATCCACGAAGACCTCAATTTTATATGCTTCCCAAAATCCAAAAAAATGCCACAAAACCACCTTTCAGACCGATAGTTTCCGCATGTGGGTCACTATCCGAACCTTTAGGTCAATATCTAGACTGGTTTTTACAACCGATAGTACAGAACTGGCAAACACATATAAAGGACACCACATAATTTCTTAATATGTTACAAACCATAGACATAACAAAGAATAAAGAAACATGGCTATGCTCAGTGGATATAACAGCTTTATACACCTCCATCCCACACAATGAAGGGATGGAGGTGTAAAGCAAAAGATCTTCTGGAATCCTTTCTAGCTCACCGCACCCAGACAGTCCAGCTGGGAACTTTCCACTCTGCACAGATGACGCTACCTTGCGGTGTCCCTCAAGGCTCATCCCTCAGTCCAACACTATTTAACATCTATGTAGCAGACTTAGCTAAGGTCATTAGGGACTGGGGGATGAGCCTAACATCCTACGCAGACGACACCCAACTGGTCCTTGCCATCAAAGATAATGGAGATAAAATTGCTGCCAACTTCCAACATGGCATGCTGGCCATTACCAATTGGATGACAACAATTAGTCTCAAACTAAACTCCAACAAAACAGAGGTCATGACATTCGGCAAGCTCACCCCCACCTGGCCTGGCTCCTGGTGGCCCACTGACCTAGCCCCCCCTTCCAGTCTCTAAGGAAAAAAACCTGGGAGTACTCATTAATGACAGACTCACCTTCTCTGCTCATGTAAACTCTATTGTTTCTTCATCCTTCTTTAAACTCAAATCCATAAAAAAGATACTCCCTTTTCTCCCCCCTAACTCAGGGAAGACCCTGGTCACTGCTTTTGTGATGTCCTCAGTGGACTATTGTAATGGACTCCTTGTTAATGCCCAATACAATGTCATCAAAAAGTTACAGTCCATACAAAATGCAGCGGCCAGAATGCTCTCAGGTACCCCAAAAATCCAACCCATCGCCCAAACCATCAAAGGCTACCACTGGCTAGCAGTGAAAAATAGGATAAAGTTCAAAGCCCTTTGCGTTACATATAAAGCCTCGCATAAACAAGGTCCTCAGTTTCTTTGGAATCCTCTGGCGTTTCAAATTCCTAAACGATCATTACGATCTATGAATGCATTTCTTATGACAGTGCCACGAACTCGGACTGTTTCATGGGGCGCTCGCAGATTCACTGTGTCAACAGCCAAGCTCTGGAATTCCCTTGATCTTGACATTAGGTCATCTCCTTCTCTGACCATTTTTAGGAGAAAAATAAAGACTTGGCTGTTCAACCAATTGTCTTCCATTTCCCTCATCTTCTCACTCTGCTCCCTCCATAGCGCCGAAACGCCTTCGGGCAATTGTTCGCGCTCTACAAATCTCATAAATAAATGGAAGCAATGGAATGGTGTTTACTTCAGAACGAAATTAAGGATTCAGAGTAGGTTTTTTCTACTTGAACTCTTACGTTTTGCTTTATTCAACAGTTACCTACAATGGAAAGATGTGTTCTTTGAACAATGCACTGGAACATCCATGGGATTTGCGGGGGCTCCATCCAACGCTAATATCTTTATGGCGAAATTTGAACTGGATCACATCATTAATAACCCTGATTGGCAACAAGGAATCGTTCTATTTAAATGATATATAGACGATATTTTTATAATGTGGAAAGGAGATAAAACCAAAATGGAGGAAAACATTAAAACATTGAACACACTGCATGAACATATAAAATTTACTCATCAAATTGATAACCATCAACTAGCGTTCTTATATGTACTGATCACCATAGAAAACAATGAAATACGAACCAATGTACACTCCAAAAGCACTGATCGCAACAGCTGTTTGCATTTTGAAAGGTTTCACCACTACTCCCTTAAAAAACATCTACCGCTTTCACAATTTATCCGACAAAAAAGAATTACTTCACATCCTGGAGATGTTTCTACCACTATTGACAATCAAATCCAGAAATACTTAAAACGTGGATACCCCAAAGAAATACTAGAAGAATCCAAAATGAAAGTAATGAGCATGAATAGAGATGCTCTACTTAAAAATCAAGTAAACCTGATACTAATCTCACAGTATGTGTTCTGAAACATTCTACACAAGCAAAACAAATCACCAGAATAATGAAGAAACACTGGTCGTTACTCAAGAACCAGATTTAAAACCTTCATTTTATGAACAAATAACCTTTGCGTACAGCAGATCAAGGAACATTAAGGAACTACTAACCAAGCAAAAAAAAAACATCAGAAAGAAAATCACAAAGGTATGCAAAGATGCAAAAAATGTATACATTGCAATAATGTCATCCAAGGTCAAATATTCACCCATCCAATGACGGGTCAGAAAATTCCTTTGCTACACTCCAGTACATGTGACAGCAAGAATGTTATTTATGGAATAAAGTGCCCTTGTGGAAAACGTTATGTTGGACAAACAGAAAGGAAAAAAAATAAGAATAACGGAACACAAAAGCAATATTTGCCTTAAAAATCCAAAATCCACTGTGGCCACCCACTGGTTAGAAACGAGACACAATATAGCACAACTCAGGTTTACCATTTTGGAAGCCATCGTACTACAGAGAGACACAGACATCCCATAAAAAAAGATTACGAGCAGAATAATATTGAATCCGGAAAATGGGTAGTCTTCACCCTCATGGACTAAATGATAGAATTGAATTATCTTGCTTTTTGTAAACATCTTATAAGAATGTATTTGTAATTCTGCATGACATGTATATTTTGTAAATAGGATTTCAGATGATGAACCTACCCTCACCCAACATGGCCGACACTATTTACATTTCCCTTTGTTTATTTCATTTACACCATAATATAGAGCAACACATTTCACCCTAGATCACTATCTTTCACTTGAGTTCTCATTACTGTTTAACTTCTAATTATTGAAGTTTATAATCGGCTTGACGGATCGAAAACATTTTTTATTATTATTTCTCCCAGCGAGATTTATATAATTACGATCCAGTTTAAACTTTCAATATACTTTATTATAGAGTTTACCACATCCTAAAAGAAAATTTATCATAATTTTCAACTTTTCTGACTCTTTTAATTCAATTGCGATCAAGTGATTGTCACTTAGCCAAAAGCGAACGGTGATTTAAAGACACTAGTGAATTCGAAACTAACACCAACTCTGATTGGATACTCAACACAGAGACGACAAACGATCGGAAAACGCCAAGAGATACTTCATGTTCGCTGAAGTAAGTTATCATCCGAGTAAAGCCATTCTCGATAGAATAACAATTCAGGTACTTACACTAACGACTATACCGGCACTATATTATGTATCTGAATCATTCACTTGGATTCCACCCTTAACATTGTCGACACCGGATTCTTTCCAAGATCACCCCCGGCCGCATTGGTATTAAACTTAACATAGTAGCGACTTGTTTATCTAGTAGTTAGTGATCGTACCGGCACCATATAATCTACTTGTACTCAACCACTTAACATTATCGACACCAAGAGCATCCCCGGCCACATTGGTGTTAAACCAAACAGAGTAGCGATTCATTTATCTAGTAGTTCTCC
Source organism: Lissotriton vulgaris (assembly GCF_964263255.1). NCBI lineage: Eukaryota > Metazoa > Chordata > Amphibia > Caudata > Salamandridae > Lissotriton > Lissotriton vulgaris. The sequence goes on from NW_028248908.1 coordinate 80,663, forward strand.
ATGCCATTGATATTTAATTTTATAATTGCAATATTACAACTTAAGCATGAGATGTTAAAAATAGGCATTCAATTAAGTTACACATGAAGCTAGCTCAAGTTTCCCTTTTCTTTTCCATTATAAACCCCTGAGGAAGGGTCTCGCTAAAGACCCAAAATGCATTGGGTAAAAGTGGAATTATGAAGTGACAATGAAGAAAATACCAATGAAAATGAATAATGATGAAAAAGGAAATATGAAATGAATATTATTCCTGATGAAAAAATAGGAGTGGCTGGAATTGATCATTACAGAGAATAACTCGAGAAGACTTGAATGTTACGTAAATGTGCACACACCCACCAGGGCGGAACCTTCCATCCCTCCTTGTTACCTTACGATCCTAAGGAATACCCACCCTTTAAAGTTTCAGATGTCTACAGGCCAAGTGAGCATCTCTTGCATTTACAGGAACCACTGTCACAGCAGTTCCTGTAAATTCTTCAACTGTTTGACAGATGGCTCTGTCAAAATTATGGAGCCATGTAGGAAACTTTCAATGTTTTTTTTTTTGTATTTTCAAAAAGAAAATTCCAAAGTGGGATTTCTTTTTTGAAAAAAAAAAAAAACAATGACCCACTCACCATAGGAGATTTCTCCCATGGATTGGGAGTTATTTTACAGTTTTCACTGTCCCTTACAACCAGTTTTTACCTGGTGGTGGTAAACAGTGAAAACTGTCTATTTCTCTGCTGGAATTAAATAGAGTGGGCAGACAAATACCCAAATCTTCAACAGTTCTTACTCTGTCAGGCCGTCTGAGGTGTATGCCATATGAGGAGATGGAGTAGTCTCCACTGTCGACATACATAAGGTTTACATGTCTCTAAATAAGATAGATGAACGTTCAGTTTGGTGAAGAGAGTACTTCGTCGCCATTGCAATGGAGTATTCTCTCTGCCAAACTATAGATCGTGCCTAAATCTGCTCTTTCTCCTATTCTCTTGGATGGCATTATTGCCACAAGGAAGGTTATCTTATAAGTCAAAACAACATTTGACTCTTGAGATGAGGGTTTAAATGATGGCTTCTGTAACACTTTCAGCACTAATGGAAGATGCCATTGAAGTATAAATTGTTGTTTGAATGTTTAAAAGACGTATTTGATCTAAAGATCATTATGGAGATCTGTAGGTTTTTATTGCTGCCTACTGACAGCTCAATGTTGAGCATGTCAATCCCTTGAGCACACTGTCTCTCAGAAACTTAATTTTCAAAAATCGATCATCAGACAATACTGAACAGTTTATACTTAAAAAAACATTCATTAACGTTTCTCCAATGTCTTCTACAATTACACAGTGCAGATCCTTGTCTGGAGTTCTGGATTTACCTCACTACTTCTACAGACCACTCTCAATTGTTTAAGCCTGACCTTTCATTTTCCAAGTCATCAGACCTAATCATTTGATAGCTGGGATCTGAAGAACTGGGCTAAGCAATGGATGTAGATTGTAGAGGAACCTCAGAGGACAGTTCATCAGCATTCCTAGGATTAGGAGAAACCATTGTCTCCTGGACCACTGTGGAGCTATCAGAATTACTAATGCCCTCTCCTCCCAGATTTTCCTCAGCAACCTTTAGAATATAGCAATGGGGACAAAAGCACATATAATGCCTAGAAGCTATTTGACTGACAGAACATCTGCACTCAAATTCTCTTCTTCTCTCCCCAGGGAGCAGAACCATGAGAGAGGAGTATATTTTCTGCAATCAAAAAGGTGATTCTCTGGGTGGCCTTTCTTTGGCACAGCATCTGAAAAGCTTTTGAATGCCCACTGAAATGTGTTGAGGAAGTGAATGTGCAGCTTAACTAGTCCTCTGTCTTTCCCACAGAATGTTCGTTACTAGTAATTGTAGGAAGGTGGGTATTATTTCAGAATGGTGGAAGCTCCACTCAAATAATAAACACAATCCTTGTAGGGTGAGCCACAAAAGTCACTAAATAACCCTGTGCTTAACCCTCTGGTAGCTTGGCATAAAAGCAGTCAGGCCTAGCTTAGAGGCAATGTGTAAAGTATTTATGCAGCACTCAAACAATAATAATGTGAAAACACAACAAATGAAAAATCCCAACCCAATTTAGAAACATAGAGTTAATGTTCATAAATAGAATGACATCAAAACAACACAACTCAAACCAGTAGAACCAGAGAAATTAGTTTTTCAGGATTTAGGCAAAAATTACTCCAAAAAGGACAAAGCGCCACTCTCTGGTCACACTAGGTGGGTTGGAGATAGGGACCAGGTTAGTCTTGCTCAAGAGCTACGTTTTCAGGTCCAGCAGAGTTTTCATTGTTTGAAAAATAGGTCAGGTGCCATGGACGGTTGCTGCTATAGCACAAAGAGACCGTCGTCGCTGGAGAGTCGTGTTGGTGGTTGACACAGAGTTGCTGCAATGAGTGGGTCACACAGGAGATTTGAGTTGCCTGTTGCTGTGGATAATCACTGTTGGCACGAAGAGTAGGTCCTGCAGGAGCTCCATGTTGGCATTCAATGCAAGCAGTAAATTCTCAGAACAAAGAGGTCACATAACATTTGCGAGGAGCCCAAACCTTCTCTGTCTTAATTTTTTGTTCAGTATGAGTTCTCACTGATGCCAGCAAAGGGTTCAGGACCTGGGTACATTTCTTGGGGACCTGAACTTACTCCAGCAGAGGCCAGCAGGAGGGTGAGTCCAGTTGTTGCTGGTCAGCTGAGCACTTGCAGCAAGGCCTCTGGAAGGTTGTTGTGTCTGTGAAGCTTACATAGGAGGTCAAGGCAAGCAGGTCTTCTTTCTTCATTCAGCAGGCAGTTCTTCTTAATCTTCCACAGGTCCAGTAGTAATCTGATGAGAGGTTCTGAAGGTCTCATGTTTATATCTGGTGCCAACCTTTGTGTGGATGATTTCCCTGGCCTACCCCCAAAACTGATTCTGGCCAGTTCTTCACCTTCCTCTCTTCCTGTCTTCAAACTGCTTAGGGTGACCAAGGGAAAGCCTAGTGTCAAGTTTATTTGTATGTGCTGAAGCAAAGATATTTGAAGTCTAATCAGGGCAGGTTACAACTCTTCCAAAGTCAACTTTTCAGGAAGACTCTCTCACCTCACACCCAGGTCTCTTTTGTTTTAATGTCTGGAAGCATTACACAACCCAAAACAGGAAAACCATTCACAGTCATGCGACGTAGGGACACTGGTAGAAATGTACAGTTATTTTTGGCAGTAAAATGGCAGAATTAAAAATTGTAACTAAAAATCAGACGTTAACATTAAAGAGGATTTCAAATTTCAGTTTATTTCAGTGTACGCATAATTTCTTTATCTGGTAGCAATCAGATGTTATCCCTTATTAAATGTAAGAAAGTAACCTAATGTCATTCCGAGAGAGAGATAGGACTTACAACAGTGAAAAACAACTTTAGGAGTTTTACATTGCTAGGACACGTAAAACTTAAACACACGTGCTACTTTTTAAATACAATGCATCCTGCCCTGTAAGCCTTTAGAGCCTACCTTAGGAGTGATGTATAAGTATTAAAAAGGAAGATTGAGGCCTTGCAAAAGGTTTATCATGCCAGGTCGCAATAGCAGTTTAAAAATGCACTGCAGGCTGCAGAGGAAGGCTAATTTAGTGGGTGGCACAATGAGTGCTGCTGCTCATTAGTCGCATTTAATTTACAGGCACTGTGTATGGGTAGTACCATTTACTAGGGACGCACAAGTACATTTAATGGGCTAAATAGGTGTAGGCCTATTTTACTATGCTTTAAGGAGAGTACACAAGCACTGGCGAGCAGGTGTAAAGTGCACAGAGTACTAATGCCAACAAAAACGAGTTCAGCATAGTAAGTGAGTGAAGTCAAGAAAGTTTAGGCAATACCACACTAAGGATGTCAGATGTAACAGTAATAAAAGGTGATTATTTTCGCACACAAATGCTTTGATCTAATATAGACTAAATCATCAATTGGTATGGGCTTTTACAACTTGATTGTCTGTTATCAGCACTACTGGCTGCCCATAAAATATGTGAGGGAACCCTTGAATAGTCTTCATACTTGCTATTAACTCACTCCAGTAGGAGGATTGGCAAGCCTCCTTGAGGAGCTACAACCTCTGGATCGTTTGATCTTCCAGAACTGCTACCTAAGCCAGAGAAATCACATCTGCATTATTATAATAGGATTGGGAGGGTCTAATGGCACCCCTGATAACATATGTCGACCTCCTCAACCAAGACATCTCTTGCTTTGTGCTCTGTGTTATTCCAATCAAAGAGTCGCAAACCTTTTGCTCTGGAGTCCATTGATTCAGATTGAACTGAACCGTCCGTTTCAGGTGAAGTTTCATCCATTGTATCCCAGATGTTGTGGCAAATATCAGTTATTGTACTCTCAAGCATGCTCATACTGCAATGTTTGTTTCGATACAATCTGAGATGTTCTTGCTTCGTGAAATGGCCGGGAAACAATTCTTACTTATGCCTAGAACCTGGCTCCTATGATTTGTGCATGTTGCTTTAGGTAGGGATGAGACTTTTCCCCCAATTCAGAATACAGCCAAATCATTTGGGAACTTGACAAACATTCTTTGGGTTGTTGATCACCCTAGGGAGAGAGGACACATAGAATACCAAATCATCTTAATAGGGCATAACCATAATTTATTTATCATGCACAATAGCGACAATATGAGCTGATGCCTTTGTGAACACCCTTGGAAAGGCACATAGCCTGAAGGGCACAACTCTGAACTGATAATCCTCTCCTCCTACTGCAAATCTTACGAATTCCAGAGAACTCAGGTGTACTCTTATGTGGAAATACATGCCAGTGAGGTCCAAGGCAAACAAACAATCTCCTCTGTGTATTAACAGGATGTTTGTCTGAATTGAAGCCATTCAAAAGTGTTTGACAGTCACAAACTTGTTTACAAACTTGAAGTATATGAAAGGTCTATATTCTCCCAATGGATTAGGCACAATACAAATGAATGAATAGCCACCTTGCCTTTCCTCTTCCTCCAAAACACCTTCGGTTGAAGATTTCTTTAGCAGCTGTTGGAGAGAGATTCCTCTTTCTTGTTTTCCTTTTGGATTCGGAGTCATACAGTATCTTCTGTCAGTGTGTTTTCGAATTCTATGTAGTAACCAAATAAAGCTACCCTTCTTACCCAAGGGCCTGAATCTTGATCGATTTCTAGAAGGAAATGGAAATAAGAGGACCTCCCACTGGTAACTCTGCCATAGAGTCAGGATCTTACCAACATACCTATTTCAGATGAATGTGAAATTGTATTTGTGGCTTTCCTTTTACATTTGAAATTCCCAAAGGCTGAAGAGTGTTTTTCTGTTCTGCAGACTGCTCAATCAAGGTATTTAGTTCAGGGCCAAAACATGATGATTCTAAAAAAAGGCAATGATGAATTCATACTTTTGGAAATGAATGAGATTTCCAATTATTCATTCATATGTGATGGCGAGATGAGGTTGCCACACCAGCTGCTGTTGAAAGCGACCATAAGCCATCAAAAGTAGAGAAATATTTTATTCAGTGTTAAAGCTGCTAGATATTCTGTGCAATATTTGCTTTCTTGAATATATCATATGGGTTTTTAAAATGTTTTAACAGTGTTTGTGTGGCATAGGCAGCATACCTCTCTACTCTCTTGGAAACCTTCATTGGTGCAAGGGCTCGTTTTACACTGTCTTCCACTTTTTGCTCACCAAAATCTTGCAGTGTAGCGTCTTCTGATACCAGAGATGTCAATTGTGGCATGCTCACTAGTAATGCATCTACTATTGGTATTGCCGAAAATTCAGCTTTAAAGTTTTCTAATGGACATGCTGAAGATCATATCCCCACCTTCTAATGGCAAAACAAAAGAATAACCACATGGGAACAATCCAGTGGGAAATGAGGCAAGTCAGGCACGTGCCCCATCTCAAAATACAGAGATGAGCAGCCCAATGCCTTGACAGCGAGAACTGGCGCACTTGACCGTAACATTGTGCTGCTAGGGTCTATGTAGAATCAAAAAAGTTCAAAATCCATGGCAAGGAATCAGGCCGCCCCTCATGCCCGGGGCTCTGTGCCGGGACATGGTTCCAGCCTCGTCCACGGTGACATAGTGAGCAGCCCTGCAATTTAATCGCTGTCACTGAGATTGCTTTATTTATTTATTTATTTAAACTTATATGGCACGCAGCTACCCGCAGTGGGTTTCCCGGCGCCAAGGGACAGACTGGAGAAGAAAAAGCTGCAAGGCATCAATGAGTGGTGCCACCTGAAAACAGTTCCAAAAATCATTGCTGGTAAAGCCAAGTTTTTAAGCCCTTGCGAAAATGGAGGAGATCAGTTTCCAACTTCAGCCTTACAGGCAGGGCATTCCAGGACTTAGTGCCTAAATGGGAAAATGAGCGGCCACCCATTTTCACCAGCCTAAATCTAGGAATAACAAAGTCTCCTTTTCCTGTGGATCTCAGAGTTTATAAGCATGGATGAGATTTTGAAGATATCATGGGGTCGAGCCCTGTTTTATCTTAAAGATATAACATGGAGCCGTAAATTTAATTCTGTTCTTAATGTCTACAAAAAAACGGAGGATCCCCTTATGACAGATGTCAGGGAGGGGGAGTTGAACTTGTAGAAGGAAAGTCCCTGTTTGGCGTAGCAGACTGTGATTTCTGGGAAAAGCTATACCTAGGGGGTCTCTGCATGGTTATAGAGGTGATCTGAACAACAATCTAGTGTAAGCAAGCAACAGAAATGCACTATAATTGAATAATGGGCACATACAAGGAAATAAAATTAATTGCGAAATTTATTAAAACCTCACAATTGGGTTACAATCTAAGACAAAATTAAAAACCAAATGAAAAACACCTCCAAAAAAGGTGTCACAAAAAATCAAATACAGTCAAAGTTTCCAAAGAAGTCGACGCGGCGTTTCGGTGCTATTCAGTCTTTACACCTTCATCAGGACATTAAAAATATTTGACGTATCTATAAATTAAATAACAGAGATTTAGTGCCATTATATGTCTTTCTTTTTACTACAAAGCTTGCTCACTTTCTTTAGGTCTACTCATGTCCCCTTTAAGCTACCTGTCCCCATTTCGCAGAAAACATGTGTCACCTGTGCAACTTTTATTTTTCCCCAAATTTCTACACCTTTTCACTGTGTGGTTATTAGTGAGTGTGTTCAGTTACCTGTGTTTTGACTAAAAATAAAGCTTATCAATTGCTTCAAGTCGTTGTCTTGTCGTGGACTTTGTTCTGATGGTTGTCACACATTTAAAAGCTACAGGAAGTATAAAGAGATATATTACAATGGCAGAATCCTGTGTTTCCTATATTGTCAGATATATATTCTGTGTACGTTAGTGACTCTGGTTTTCTAAATGGACCTTTACCTTATAGTTTAAGCCACAGAGCCTTCTCTTTGCACGGAGGAACCACCGTTATTGGTAGAAGAGATTTCTAAAATCGGGATTTCTTGTTCCCCTGTGTAAATAAAAGACCACATTTCTTCCCTCAATACTTGTGTTCTATAACTAACTCAAAAGAAGGGGGGGGGATACTCATAGTCCCACCAAAAGGTACTCACCCACCAGGGATTGGTTAGATGTGACGATGTGCTCTTTCAATTGTGCACAGGGACTTGATAGTCTTGTCGTCAGAAATAGCGATATATATAGGTAAAATAGTTTGTGTTTATATTCAGTCAGATATATACACTGGTCGGTGTTATATAGACTCTCATTTGATGTATCCTATAGTTATACATATAACAGCCCATTAGGTCAAATATGGCTTGACTAGGAAGGCTGTCTATAGATATCTATACATAAACAAGAAGAATCCTACTGCTAGTGTGGGGAGAAAAAGAGGGGAAGCACTCAGTGTTGTGTAAAATACCCCTCACACACCAACAGGCCCCTTGGTGTCATGCTTCATCATCGGGGTCTTCGCACCCCGCTAGAGGGATGCGGCACGCTGCGACCTACGACTACGTGGGAGCGTTGACAGGTGTTGACTATGTGTGGTGTGTGTTGACTGTGAGTGATAGGAGGATTAAATGTGAGTGGAAAACGTGGTGAAAAGTTTAAAAAGTACCTGGCTAGTGGGAAAAAGGAAAAACTTTATTTCGTACCCCTAGCTGGTGCTATTAAAAAGGTGTGCAGAAAAAGACGAGGTTGATTTGTCTTAATTACGGACAAAACCTCTGGTGTGCGTCGACATGTTTCGGTACGTGTGTACCTTCTTCAGGACGGGGCACAACTCCCAACCCTACTCACGTATTTCTAAATAAAAAGAGGTTATATTTAGTAAAAAGTGAAATCACTCAATTTGAAGTTGGCTACAATGTGCCTACAGCGGTTCTTGGGATCATGTATTTACATGTCCTGCAAAAAAGGAAAAAACCATTAAGTTTGGTTACCATAGGGTATCGGCTCAGACAGGTGCAGTCACCTGGAGCCCCAAACAGAGAACAATCTGTAAAGGAAGAGACATACAAGACACACAACATATAGGACACACTTAGGTTTTCTTGTACTTATTGTTTTTCAGACATACTCGTAGTCTTTGATGTCTACTGCATCATGAGCAAATCCTGGGCAACAAGGTGGGTAGGTGGATCCACAATCTACAAAGATAGAGAGGTGGACTCAGTGCTGTTGTTTATATTCACTTCTTACCTCATCCGTCTACCTAGAGAGGCCTGATTCTGTGTGGGGAGAATACTCACGAAATCCACCTGTATTGGCCTCCTTCTACCACCCCGTGCTGCTCCGCTGTGAATGAATAGCGGGCGTGTTTAGTGGTATTTAAGGAGAGGCTAGGTGTACTGCCATTGGTTAATTGCCGGAAGTCACAGGGACCATGCATGAAGACTGTCTGTATACGCCTTTGTGCATGTGGTCTAATTAACTTTGGCATGTGACCAAATGTTATTAGTTCATTACCGGAATGACCATATAAGGTTTTTCCGCTTCTTGGTCAGTCACGGGCTGAGAAAGGGAGCGCCGTTGTTTACACGACTGTGTTTATCATGTGTGCTTGCGCATGGGTTGGTGTCTATGCGCATGCGTACCAGCCGGTTGGGGTAGTGTGTATACAATGATGTGATTTGTAGCGCTGGCTCTTGTAGGCAGATGTTAGCCGTAGTGGTCAAGTGATTTGGCTCCACGGTATGTCATCGTTTAGTCCCGTGATGTGGGTGCCCAGGCGGAACACCCAACGTTGTTCCTTCTGAAACAGGCCTGATTCCGAAGGTAGTCGCTCAATGACCGTCCAGCGGAGGTCATTTATGCAGTGCTGTAGTGCCAGGAAATGTGATGCCATTTTGGTTGTTGACTTTTTACAGCGTATGTTTGATTTATGTTCGCCAATCCTAGTTTTGACTGGTCGGGTGGTCATGCCCACGTATTCCAATCCACATGGACAGCTGATCAAGTATACCACATTTTTAGTGTTACAATTTGAGAATTGGCGCTGCTCCCATGTCGTGCCATTCCTGAAGGTGAGGTTCTTGCTTTTCTGAGTCTGGTGGCAGCAGCTGCAATCACCACAAGGGAAGTGGCCCTGTACACTGGTCGGGTTCTGTCTCGCAGTCTGGTTTTCCCGTGGTCTAGTGTGGACCACAATGTCTTTTATGTTCTTGCCCCTCCGGTGCGCATGCATGGGTTTCTCAAAATTGAGGTTTCCACAGTTCAGGATGCCCCAATGTTTTTCGATCACCTTGGAAACCTGGTTCGATATTGTGGAGTAGGTTGTCACGCAGATGGGTCTTTTGTTCAGGTCTTTCTCATTTGGATTTTCCTCTATGAGAGCCTCCCTATGGTTGTTTTTGGCACGTTTCATCGCTTTCTCGATGGTCCTCGTCGGGTACTGCCTTTCCACGAGTTTCGTTCTCAGGTCTTTTGCCTGACGGTTGAATTCACTTAGTTCCGTACAGTTCCTCCGTAATCTCAGGAACTGTCCGTACGGCAGATTTTCCCTCAGGTGCCTAGGGTGAAAGCTGTCATAACGTAACAGACAATTCCTGGCGGTGGGCTTGAAGTGGGTGTTGCTTTTTAGCCTACCATCCTCGCTGTAAATGTTCAAATCCAAGAAGACCATCGATTTATTTGAAACGGTGCTTGTGAATTTTAAATATTGGTTCTGGTTGTTTAGCCAGGTCAAGAAACTGTTAGCACTGTTGGTATCACCGTTCCAAATGATGAAAATGTCATCGATGTACCGTTTCCAGATGCCAATCTTGGAACGGTAGGGATTGTTCTCATGCAGGATTTTTTGTTCTTCAAGGTGGTGGACGTATAGTCCTGCCAGGCTCGGCGCAAACGTGCTTCCCATACTTGTCCCATGGGTTTGTAGATACAGTGTCTCTTTGTACTGGAAAAAATTGTCTTTTAGAGCCATGCTGATACACTCCAGGACTAGGTTTCTTGGTGTTTGGTACTTCCACGGTCGACTGAAGAGTACCTCCTCGATTATCTCTAGTGTCTCCTCGTGGGGTAAGCTTGTGTATAAACTTTCCACATCGAGACTTACTAGGAGCTGTATGGTCCGGTCAAAAGGTAGGTCTTCCAAGAGTTGCAGGACCGACTTGGTGTCTTTTAGGTATGTATTTGTGGCTTGTACCATCGGTCTTAGGAAAGCGTCAGAGAATTTTGACAAAGGTTCTAGGATAGACCCTATGCCAGACACAATGGGTCTCCCTGGCGGGTTGTCAAGATTCTTCTGTATCTTGGGGATACAATAAAAATACGGTATCCTGGGATTCGGTTGCTGTAGGAAATCAGCCTCCTTCTTGCTGATCCAATCGTGGGCAAGTCCCTCTTCTACCATGCCTCCGATTCGTGTCCGTAGTCTTTCTGTTGGATCATTATCCAGTTTCTTGTAGTTCCGTGGGTCTGACAGAAGACGTAGACATTCCTTGTCGTATGCTTCAAGTGTTTGCAATACGATTGCTCCCCCCTTGTCGGCAGGTTTTATGACAAGTTCTCTATTGGCTGTTAGTTCTCGAAGGGCTCTCTGCTCTTCTCCACTTGTATTGTGGAAGACATTTCTTCCTTGGATGTTTAGTTTGTTAACCTCAGTGACCACCGCTTTCTCGAAGGTTAGAATCTCCACCGGGATGCTTGTATCTGGTGGGGTGAAAGTTGATTTCAATCTCAGACCTGTATCGGTTTTGTCTTCAGGAGGGGGTTTATCCTTGAAAAAAGCCTGCAATTTCAACTTCCTAAAGAAGTCTTGTAGCTCCACATTGAGTCTGAAGACATCCGGTTTATGTGTGGGGACATAGCCCAGGCCTTTATTCAGGATGTTTTTCTGTGTGGTGGTCAAAGTGATCGGAGTAAGGTTCACCACTAAGTCCCTTTCTTGCTGGTAGACGGTTGGTTCGGAAGTGACCCTGTCATGCTCCGGGTTGTTCGGGCGTTGGGCTGTTCCTGATCTTCCCAAGCTACGTTGTTCCCTTTCCGATTCTTTCCGCGCGAATTCTGGCGCGCCCCTAAAAAAGGCTGCTGTTGACCTCCATAGGGTTGTTGTTGTCCGTAGAAACCATCACTGTATTCCTGGTTCCACATTGGCCCAAACTGGAAAGGGTTGAATTGAGGTGGACCCATGAAAGGTTGGAAATGGTTCGGTGGTTGGAAACCTCGCCATCCCCTTTGTCTAGGGAATTGTTGGCGTCTTTGTCTCCATCCACCCCTCCGTTGTCTGTTCCCCTTGTTTCCACTCGAGTTTGAACCCGATGAGCCGGTATCTGAAGTGTCGCTGTCTGCATCGCTGTAGTTGTTTTTTGAGACATAGTCCACTTTAGTGTATGGGTATGCACTCTCTGGAGTAAATTTAGCTACATCCTTTGTCAGCTTGTTTGTTTTGCTTTGTTTCAGATTGAATTCGAATTCCGTCATCTGTTGGTTCAGTTCTTCGAGTCTGGTTTTCAGTTCCTCTGGTGTGATGTATGTTTGCAACTGGACCTCAATTTTATCAATCAACCTCGTCTTTTTCTGCACACCTTTTTAATAGCACCAGCTAGGGGTACGAAATAAAGTTTTTCCTTTTTCCCACTAGCCAGGTACTTTTTAAACTTTTCACCACGTTTCCCACTCACATTTAATCCTCCTATCACTCACAGTCAACACACACCACACATAGTCAACACCTGTCAACGCTCCCACGTAGTCGTAGGTCGCAGCGTGCCGCATCCCTCTAGCGGGGTGCGAAGACCCCGATGATGAAGCATGACACCAAGGGGCCTGTTGGTGTGTGAGGGGTATTTTACACAACACTGAGTGCTTCCCCTCTTTTTCTCCCCACACTAGCAGTAGGATTCTTCTTGTTTATGTATCAGTGCCCGTGGAGTAGGAATCCTACTTGGTACTCTACTTCCCTTCTTTGTTAAAAATATAGATATCTATAGCCTTCCTACTCCCAATACGACATTTTTGTCCAGGCTGTGTTCAAGGTTTGCATAATCAAAGGTTGGGGTCTGTTACTCAAATGGACTGAATTCCCAAGCTTAACCAAAAGAATGGGTCTCTCCCAGAAAAGGTCAGAGTTCCCTCCCTGATTCCATCTCTAACTGAGTGAAATCGGCATTTGCATACCTGTAATGTTTCAGACGGCCTCCCTGTTCCTCCGTGCGTTCGCCTTCGTGTTCATTCAAAGGGTGACCTAACTATCTCGGTCGGCGTTTTTATACTGATTCTACCTGTGTTGACCCGGAAGTCAATTCAATTCAAGTAAGCTTTATTCGGCTTTTGAGTTTAAAACCATAAAAGCAGCAGAAAGAAGTACATACATGCAAAAATAACTCAACAAATCATTTCATAATTAAAAGAAAACAGACTGTTTAAAACAAACTAAAACAGTTTAGCAAATCAACTATTCAAAATAATAACCCAAGATACACAGAGTCCCCCTTTTTCAGCAGGTGTTATGGTGTATCGGTGCTCGGGGGCCAGGGTAAAAGTCATGGAGGTCCCAAATACAGATGGAGCCATCTCCAACTTTTGGTTTGGTAGATCGTAAATAGGGGGCAATGTTCCTGTGTTTAAATTTAATTAAAATCAGGTCCCCCGGAATATCTTTGGGCAGAGGACCAAGCCACCCCACCCTCCTGACGCTCAGTATCCCGCCATCTAACGCAGATGGTAACGGTCTATTGTTTTTGAGCCAAAAGATGGCTTTATTCAGTAGGTCCTGGTGTAGTTCACGTTTGCCCGGTCTGAGTGCAGGGACCCCAGAGAGAACGGTGACGTATGGGGCGGCTTTGGGGGGTAGATCAATTCGATACCTTCTTTCTAGAGAGATCATAGGAACTCTGTGAGGGGGATGTTCGGGATTAAGAGTAGCATTGCGACCACTTAGAATGGGTGGTGTAAATGGGGAGTCACAAGTTTGAAGTATCCTGGGAGCATTGTTCATAGGCCTTTCATGGGTGTTAGTGAGGGTAGAGCATGTGGGTATAGCAGTGTTTCCAGTTAGTGGATAGGACCTTATTACAGTTTTTTCGATCCTAGTCAGCCTGTCCCCCGAATCATTGATTTTTGCAACCAGTGGTGATAGAGCAGTGTTTAACAGTCGCTCGATTTGGGCCAGTAGGGTCGATTGAAGGGGGGATACAGAGTTATTTGGTCGAGTCTCAGCCTTATCCAACGTTGATAAGGATGGTTTGGGGCGGATAAGGAGGGGCTGCAGATATTTATTTGAGAGAGGGTTGTTTTGGGGGATGCCTGGGGAGTGCAGATTGCTTGATCAATGTCTCTGCCCACTATGGGGGGGTTGGTGCATCCGGGACATAGTTTGTGCCACACAGGGCATTCAGCTCTTCCCAGATGGACATAGTAGTTGGGAGGCAGGATCCCGAAGACAACAGTAAACAGTTCAAAACGGTAGAAATTGGAAGGATAGAACCTGACTGTACCTCCTCCTGTGATGGAGCCAAGTGTGGTGGCCCGTCCCGTCCTCCTTGTGCCTCTGAGGGCCACAGAGGGCCCGCCCTTTGCCCGGGCTTAGCCCGGCGCCGTCCCGCGGGGCGGAAGGTGTTCCGCGGTCTTGAGGCGCCTCCAGGTGCAGCGGGAGCGTCATGAGCGTGCCAGGACCCGGGGCTGCTGGGAAATGTAGGAGAGTCCCTGTGTCTCCCTTGCGCTTGCCGTTCCCCTCACGGCTGGAATAGTGAAGTGATTGCCCGGCCGTTCCCCTCACGGCTCCCCACCACTGCAGGTGAGTTCAGAAATGACCCAGAAGTCAAAACGGAATTTTTAGATTTTGATCGTTTTTTTCATCAACGAAACGATAATTCAATGGGTTTGAGCATAATTTAGATATTATTAAACATGAGTACATCTAGAACTATTCTACAGTCGTTTTCGGGTATCGGTTTGTGGATTACCGAAAGAATCGACCCGGAAGTGATTGTTCGACACCGTCGAAAAACGGCGTTACTCATAGAATAAAATATATGAAGCCTATCCATGGGGCAACCTTGACGCTATGTGGCTTTGAGGGCAGCACAATATATGTTCACCCGCTTCAATCCATATGGTTTTGAACTTATGTTACTCGAACCCAGTGCGGCCATCTTTGGTTGGGATGTGTGCTCAATTTTAGTTAGTCGGGCTCGTGTATCCTGGCAGGTATTATGCTGGTAGTCCCGGCCATCTTTGTTTGGGATACTTCTGAATATTAATAATAATAGAAGATAACTCAATCCGTTTACTGTGCAATAGATCGGTCTGATGTTAAATCCTCATTGTTACCTATTTCCATATATTCAAAAAATATTTTTTTCATTAAAAATATCTCAGTGTGATTATTCGAATAGGCTAGATACAAAAAAACAAATAATTTCATTTCACAGATTTAGATCGATGTTTGCTCACCCCTTGTGATCATGATATCTATTCTGCCAATTACGTGATGTGTACTGATCTGCACAAATAATATCCTAGTTTATAGTCACAGCTTATTCTTGAAATTATTTGACCAACCTATGGGGGCTTTAATGCAGCTTGCTAATGCAATCTATTTGATCGTAGATATTTGTACAAACAGACATTTCACATCTCTAATTCTATATCAGGTGGTTAACATCCTATTTAACAGTTAGCTTTCATTCATCTTAGTGATGTAATAGATGTGGTAATTGTCATAGATTTGTTGACACCAGTATATAAACATAGACATATACATTTCACATCTCTTGATCCATGTATCATGGTGGACATCTTAAACATTTAAAAATATGGACTAAGCACAACAAATTTAATACATGTATCTCTCTATTGGGCTAATCTAAACAAAACATGAAAAAGATAGTTCAATGATTACTAGTCACTAAAAACAGATTTATCAGCAAGGTATTGGGTGAATGATTTAGAATGGAAACAGATATTTTACACATCAAATGTACTAAACCGGATGCATAGTTTGCAATGTTCAATGAGCAAAAGGATTCGCTGTTTATGATCGGCTCAGTTGGATCTATATCTCTTTCCTTACTATGCTAAGGATCTCTGCTATCGAAGAGTATAACAGCTGACTATCTATACTGAGTCATTCATTAATGGAGCTCTATGTGGCTTTATAGAATAAGTATTTCCCATTCTTCTCTGTTGTTTAATCCAGTTCTAAAGGTGTTGAATAAGGACATATAAAATTGTTCCCTTTTTTTTCTTTTAGTGTTACTGTCGCCACCTCTCATACTGTGACTCATGACTTCCACCCCACAGCATTTCAAGTCATCCACATTGTGGTTGTGAGTCAACCAATGTTCTACCAAGGGGGCGGTCTTTTTCTTGGTCCTGATTTCAGATTTATGTTCCGTTATTCGAGTTTTAATTTCCCAAGATGTCTCTCCAATGTATGCTTTGTTACATGGACATTTAATCAGGTAAATCAAGTCCTTGGTTGTACAGTTTAGGAAACTTTAAATTTTGTGGTCTACGCCATTGTAGGAGATCGTATTGCCTTTTATTTGCGAAGCACAATTAGAACACATATTGCAAGCGAAATTGCCTGTTGGAAGCGGGGTTTTTTGGATGGTTCCTTGTGTTTCAATCTTATTCTCCTTAAAGGTGTGTACTAAGCAGTTTTTTATAGTTCTATTTCTGCAGAAGCTGAACATTGGTTTTGGAATGTTTACTCCCTGTCTATCGTTCAGGAGGGACCAATTTCGATTAATAATATTTTTTGTTTTGTTACTGGCTTCACTGAAATTAGTGACAAAAATTAATTTGTCCTTAGTTCTGTCAGTCTTCTGTTTATCTTTTTCAAACTATGCATCTCTGTTATAGTACCTGGCACGTTTGTATGCCTTCCTAATTAGACCTTTAGGGTATCCTCGGTTCCTCAGTTTTTCTGACAGAGCATTAGCATGTTTCTTAAAATCTTGAATGTTACTACAATTCCGTCTTATTCTAAGAAATTGCCCGAATGGTATGTGTAGTAATTACTTCAAGTAGTCAAAGTGAAGATAGATGTGGTTTATTCAGAGAGACAGCTTAAACAACCACCTTCAGCATAATACCAGTAAGGTCTGATCTGGTAACCACACAGAGAATGTTACAGTGAGAATGTACAATAACAATTCTAACATGGAATACTATTCTAACATGGAATACTACACACCTTCCCCCCTAAAAAAAACAAAAAAAATAATTAAAAAAATAGTTAAAAAAACAAAAATAAAAACAAATGGAGAAAAAACTTCAGCATAAGTAATCATGTAACTTCACAGGAATCTGCTTGATGCGAGAACTTTTCCTCTGTACCAAACTAGGAACTACATTTTCTCGGGAAACAGGACTTTGAGAAATAGGAACAGTTTCTTGAACTTTGGAATTATTGACAAAATTTTCATTAACAACAGGGGAACCTTGAGAAGAGGAATCAATTGCAGGAATAGGAACGGTAAAATCTGGACTCTCCTGCAAAAAGGTGTCAACCATAGCAGAATAAGAAGTACCATCTTCTACAACAGGATTCTTAGGTATGTTAACTAAAGAGGGATTAGATGGGCATAGATTTTCTTCCGGACTCAGATTCTTGCATAAAGACACTCTTCTGAAATTCCATACCTTACCCCCTTCAACACGAACAGCTTTAGAAAAAATTTCGATCACCTTGCAAGGATCTGACCATTTGTTCCATTTATTCCCAACAGACCTTCCAAACTTGACTCGTACAAAATCACCAACCCTGATCTTGCTACTCTGGCTATTTAGGGACAAAAAATTGTTTTTCATTTTCTCTTGGTATTTCAAAACTCTATCTTTAACCTCATCACAGTTAAAAGAAGATTCAAACGGGAGTTTGGTTTTCAACCACCAAGGAAGAAGCTTAGAACCAGGTTTTCTACCCCTAAGCATCTCAAAAGGAGACAGACCTGTGACCGAATTGGGAGAAGTTCGATAAGAAAATAGCGTAGCACGTAGAGATTTTCTCCAATCAAGATTACTCTTAATGGCCAGTTGAATGGATTCCTTGATAACCCTATTGAAGCGTTCCGTTTGACCATTGGCCTGAGGATTATAATTGGACACCCTCTTATGCACAATCCCACATCTATCAAGAAAAGATCCAAATTCTCTACTGATAAATTGTGGACCATTGTCAGATACAATTTCAGCTGGGATTCCCTCCTTACAAAAGACTTCATACAGAAACTGAATAACCTGTGTGGAGCCAACCTTATCCACAACCTTGAGTTCAGGCCATTTAGAAAAGCAGTCGATTAAGACTAAAGCAAATACCTCCTTATTGGGAGACAGAGATAGAGGTCCAATAATATCAATACCTAGTTTTTTCCACGGACAGGTGACAAATTCTATGGGTGAAACGTTTGTGGATAAAGGTTTGACAGTCTTGTCACTTTTGGCACACGGGGAACAAGAACTTACCCACTTATCCACCATTCTATCAATCCCAGGCCACCAGTAAAATTCACGGATACGTCTTTTGGTACTGGACATCCCCATATGGCCTTCATGCGCCATTGAAACAATTTTACCTCTCAAAGTAAAAGGGGGGATGATCATGTCACCTCTGATTACGAAACCTTGGTCAAACATAAGTTCATCCTTAATTTTAAAAAACGAGAGAACATCACCAGAAAGATACCTTTCCTGGGGCCAACCATGTTGCAAGTAATCTACCACTCCAGATAAACAAGTGTCATTAGTCATTGCTTCCCTCCAAGCAGTCTCGGATATGCCATCAGACAAGCCTGTGGTGCCACATTCATTGACATCATCAATGTTAAACACAACATCAGAATCACATTGTCCAGGGCAAATAGAATTAACTAATGGTAACCTGGACATACAATCGGCGTGTACATTCAGACGACCAGGGATGTACTCTACGATGCACTGAAACTCTTGTAGTTTTGCTGCAAGACGGGCCAAACGTGCAGTTAAAGTTCTACCACCTCCAGCTGCCAACATATTTATCAAAGGCTTATGGTCTGTTCTTAAACGGAACCTAGTTCCCCAAATAAACTGCCTAAAATGCTCACAGGCCCAGGTGCACGCTAAGAGCTCTTTTTCTATGGTGGAATAGTTATATTCAGCACCACGTAGCGTCCTTGAAGCATATGAAACTACATGTTCATCCCCTTTGTCATTCTGGATTAGAACAGCATCCAAGCCTACATTGCTTGCATCCACACATACTATGCATTCTTTACCCAGGTCAAATGGTCTAAGAAAAGGAGCATTCGCTACTTCTTGCTTATTTATTTAGCTGTTTTATAGCGCGCTCAGTTACTACCAGAGTGTCCTGGCGCGTGAAGAGAAAAACAAGCAGGTGACCAAAAGAAAGAAGGTTGAAGTTCATGTTTCTTTTTTTTTTTTTTTTTTTTTCTTTTCAGTTTTTATATAAGCTAATAAGCAGTTCTGAAGAGATATGTTTTAAGTGCCTTCTTAAATGATACAAAATTTTCAATTAATCTCAGGGAGTGGGGGAGAGTGTTCCACGTCCTAGCCGCGGTGACAGCAAGCGACTGGCCTCCCAAACGTACTCGCTGAAATCGGGGCACTCTTAAAAAGTTGCAGTCAGCTGAGCGTAATGCCCGAGTGGGGACATAACGGTTAAATCTTTTCCTCAGATAGGAAGGCCCAAGATCATGAACTGCTTTAAAAGCTATGGTAAGAATTTTAAAAGTTATCCTCTGTGCTACTGGCAGCCAGTGTAGTTCCTTCATGTGAATCCGAACACTTTCTCTACACGGCACATTGCACAGCAAGCGTGCAGTCGCATTCTGGATAATCTGAAGCCTTGCGATTAAAAAAGCCGGAGCTCCACACAGCAGAGAGTTGGCATAATCGAGCCGAGATAGAATAAGGGCCCTCACAACTGACTCTCTTGCTGAAGATGGTAGGTAAGGAAAGATCTTTCTCATGGCTTTTAAGGATCCGAAGCACACCCCAGCAAGTCTCTTTATGTGTGCTTCAAATCGCAGATCCTCTCCAAACCAGACTCCCAAGTTCTTAGCAGGAATATTAACGGAGCTTGGCTGGGGAAAATCGGAAGGCCACAGAGTTTCTCTGAAGTTAGACGGAAACTGACCATACAACAAGATTTCAGTTTTATCTTCGTTGCACTTCAGCTGTGCTGCTGCCAACCAGTTGAACACAGCAGAAAGGCACGAACGAACGACCTCAGTATTAGTATTCGCATCCGGCCACGTAAACAAAAGTTGCATGTCATCCGCATACGCTATTATTTTTGCTCCCATTTGTTCAGCTAACACAATAAGAGGGGTGAGATATACATTAAAAAGGAGGGGGCTCAACGTAGAGCCCTGGGGCACTCCTGTAGTGAGGGGTTTGGTCGAGGATGAATAGGGTGGGATCCAGACCTGCTGAGACCTGTCTGATAAAAAAGATTTCACCCAATCCAATGCTGAACCCAATATGCCGATGTCCGCCAGACGCGCCAGGAGTAATGAGTGCGGAACAGTGTCGAACGCGGCAGAGAGGTCTAATAAAATCAGAACCGCTCTGCCGCCACTGTCCAAGCACTCCCTGATCGCCTCTGTAACCTCTACAAGCGCTGTCTCCGTGCTGTAGGCTGCACGGAAGCCAGATTGGGCTGGATGTAACACCCCTGAGGATTCAACAAAGGCATTGAGCTGGGAAAATGCAAGTTTCTCACCAATTTTTGCCATAGCTGGCAGAAGAGAAATAGGTCTGTAATTACTCGGCACCGCTGGGTCCGCTCCTGTTTTCTTTAGCAGTGGCAAAAGCTTAGCCTGTTTCCATTCTTTGGGGACTATTGCAGTAATAAATGAAAGTCCTATTATTTGAGAGACCTCAGATACCACTATTTCAGCTGCTTCGGCCAACACCCGGGCCGGGCAGATATCCCCAGGAGCACCAGATTTTAGTGATTTAATTGCTACCAAGGTATCGACGACCGAAGGGGGGATAAATCTCTCCATGGTGACGATGGGTGGAATCTTAATTTCATCGTTAGCCACCATCTCATTTCCTCCTCCAATTATTCTCAAACTATGTTGGATATTGGCAATTTTTGTTAGGAAGAAGGAGGAGAGATTTTCACACCATTCGGTAGAAGGACTCATAGATATCTGCTCAGCGCAGGGAGAGAGAAAGCTCTTAACTATCGAAAAAATTTCGCGACTATTGTTGTTAGCTCTCTCAATTCTTGAAAAATACTCCGTTTTTGCATGTTTAATGCTAACATAGTATTCTCGCTGAGCTGAGCGATACACTGCTTTAGCCTGTGGGCAGTAAGCTATCCTCCATACTCGCTCCAGTTCCTTGCAGGCTAATTTGAGAGTACGGAGATGGGGCGAATACCAGGCTTGTGAGGGGGTCATCCTATTTCTGCCTGAATCCGCCCTCTTCGAAGAGGAGGACACCGCCGCTTTCATCCAACTATCATAAGTCTGCAACGCAGAATCTAATTCTGCCCCTAAAATGGGCCTATTCAAATCAAGATAGGTCGTAAAATTACCCACGTTGATTTTTGGGGGGCCCATTGTTTTAGCAGACTTGGGAAGGTCTCTCAAAGCAGCCCATGAGAATCTAATAAGCTGATGGTCAGTCCAAGTAACAATTTGGGGGGCCTCAACCATCAGTGGAAAGTTAGAGCATACAACGTCTAAGATGTGGCCTCCTGAATGGGTAGGGGAGGACACCTATTGGGTAAGGGAGGCCAGATCGAAGGAGTCATATAGCAACTTACTTTCTCGTCGATCCTGAACGTCGACATGAATATTAAAATCACCGAGCATTAAAAAGCGTGAGAACCTCAATGCGCGGGGAACAAGAGTCTCTAAAAGAGCCTTAAGAAAGGGACCGGAGGGAACAGGGGGCCGGTAGATGAGGGAACCACCCAGTGTGAAATGAGGGGATAGACATAGGGAAAAATTCATAATCTCACCTTCTGCTAAATCGTCTGAGTCCTCCACCTTAAGAACCCAGCAATCTCTGAAAATAATCGCTAACCCACCGCCCCTACCAACCATTCTGTCCTTCCGTCGAATTTTGAACCCTCTAGGGATTGCCAGTTCAATATCAGGAGCACAAGAGTCATTCAACCACGTTTCTGTGATGAATAGCAAGTCTAGTGTACCATCTTCTAGCAGAGAGTAAATGTCAGAAGCATGTTTGCTCATAGAGCGGGAGTTAATTAGAGCTGCTGAAATAGAGCCCAGCTCAAAGACGGATTCAGAACAGATCGTGTCATTTATACAGCAAGCAAAACCTCAGGCAGAGCACGGGGTAAGACTTACTGGGTCAATAGTAGTGCAGTTTGATCTTTTTTCCAATATAGGGCGAAGCGCCATCAAAGTCGCACGGGTATATTTAATGGTAGATCTGGGCAAGGTCGATGATTGCCAGCCAGCCCGTCCTGCGTCCGCCACGTCCGAGGCGCAGACGGGCGCAGACGGGCTGACCTTTGGCTTACCTTCGGCGCGCCTAAGGCGCGCCCGCCATGCGCGGCCGCTGCGCGCTGGTGCAGGCATGCTAATTTTATGCCGCGTCCTCTCTCCACCAGCTAGAACGCTGCCACCAGTTCTGCTGGGGATAAGGACTACCCTCAATATGGCCGCCCACCCTCGCCACAACCGTGATAGCAGCTGCGGTAAAAGGGGCCAGGAGAGGCTTTCACAAGATAGACGGGTGAGTCAAAGCTCGCCCGCGATGTACCTGCACAATTAAAGAGTTAGGCAGAGTAAAATACAATTTTAAAAGAAATACGATCTTTGTACAATAATAAAGTGAACACACAGTTTTAAAATCACCGCTGTTCGAAATATGGCCACAAGCAGAGCGGGAGTAACAGGGAGCTGCCACCACCCTTAAACACACCGCAAAGACTATCGGCCTCGGCTGAATTTATGCCGCGTCCTCTCTCCACCAGCTAGAACGCTGCCACCAGTTCTGCTTCATTAAATCAAAAGCAAGTTGTTGCTCATTGTACCAAACCAACTTTGTATTTTTCTTTAACAGAGATCTTAACGGATGTACTTTTGACGCGTAGCTCTGAACAAATTTACTATAAAATTCAGTCAAACCTAGAAATGACACTAGTTGTTCCTTGTTCAACGGTGCTGGTGCCTTTAAAATGCTCTGTATGTGATTAAACTTAGGCTTGATACCTTCTGAGGAGATCTCGTGACCAAGGTATTCGACTTTGCTTTGCCTGAATTTACATTTTGATAACTTTAAAGTTAAACCTTTTTCTTGAACACATTTTAAGACTTTCTCTAAATTGGCATCATGCTCTTCATAATTCTTTCCGTAAATAAGAATATCGTCTTGAAAAGCGATGGCACCCAAACAACCCTCTAAGACAGTCTTCCTTAGCCTTTGGAAGACCGAAGCCGCACTGGCTAAACCGAAAGGCATTCGGCAATACTGAAACATGCCTTCTGGTGTGATAAATGTCGTTAAAAACTTTGACTCCTCATGGAGCAAAACTTGATGGTATGCGCTAGTTAAATCCAGACTAGAAAATACCGAAGCACCTGACAGGGTAGAAATGAGTTCATGGATATGGGGCAGAGGATGTCTATCAATCCAAATCTCCTTGTTTAAACTTCGAAGGTCAACACACAGACGGAGTTCGCCATTACTTTTGAGGGACAAAACTACTGGCGAAACCCATGGAGAGGATTCCACCGGCTCTATAATTTTCTTGTCACCTAGATCTGCTAAAATTCCCTTCAATTTTTCACGATAGGCTAAAGAAACATTTCTTACTCTGTGCCGGATTGGAATAGCCGAATCTTTAAGAATGATGCGGTGTTTGAAGTTTGTGAAGATTCCCAAATTATCTGAAAAAATGGATGAAAAGTTTTGCTTCAATTGAATAATGAAGTCATTTTCAGGAGGGACAACATAGACAGGAGGTGAAGCGTTTGGATCAAGTTTGATGCCTAGATCATGTTGATGAGGCCAACATAATAAGGATGCACCCTTAGAAGAAACATAAACTTTTCCCTTAATAGTCCTATCTTTAAACTTGATGTCTGCCCACATGTAACCTTCAATGTCGATCTTCTTACCAGTATACCCGCCAGGGTGTACATCAGGTGGTAATAACTTGGTAGAGTGCCAATAACGGTTAAAAACATTTTTGCCAATTAGGGTGTACCAAGCACAAGAGTCTATTAACATAGGGATTTCCTTACCATTAATAGTAATAATGTCAGAGGGAAACCCTTCACATTTTGAATCACCTACACATAACAAAGTGTTGATTTCGGAAGGTTGTTCAGTATCCTCACATTCTTCATAAGACAAAAAGTTTACTTTCTGAGAAGACTTACACATTTTGCTAAAATGGCCAGATTTTTTACACTTAACGCAGATTTTGTTCCAAGCAGGATATCCTCTATAGTTGCCTACGTGGTCATTTGCACCACATCTATAACAAATAATTTGAGATTTTTTAATAGGAAATCTATTCTCTCTTCCAGAAAAAATCCTTTCTAAAAGGAACAGAAGTTTTCTTAAAATTATTGAAATTTTTTACCAATGAAACTTCAGGGATAACTACCTTACTTTTGACATCCTGGTTTCTGATTTCATTTACAAACAGTTCAGACTGTTCAATGCCCTTAGCAATGTTTAATACAGCACTGAGAGAAGAATCAGTACCCATCCAGAGACGTTCTTGATTTTTTTTACTTTTAGTACGCATCATAATTTGATCTCTAAGGACCTGTTCAAAATTTATAGTTTCAAAAGCACAGGATCCAGCTAAAGTGCGTAAAGCAGCTACGTAATTTTCTATGGATTCATCATCTTTTTGTATTCTAGAATAAAATGTAAACCTTTCCATTACAATGTTGATCTTTCTTCCAAATCTAGTGCTTAGTTGTTTTATGACTATTTCAAAAACATTTAAGTCACCAGAACCAACATTCTCAATGGGAGGTAAATTTTCTAACTCTTTGAGTACTGCACCACCTAAACAGTTTTTTAATAATGCTAACTTTCTTTTAGGAGAACAACCATCCTCTTCAATGACATCCACATAAGCTAAAAATGTGGGGTACGAAAGATCCCATTCTACTTTTGGATCTCCAGCAGTAGGTAAGAAATGTGCAGGAGAAGTAATATTATTAGACATTATAAGTCAAAAGTACTTCAGTTATATCATAAATGGCAAAATTAAGAGTGAGAGTATGCCCAAAAACAACAAAAGTAGTCACCGTTGTCTGTAGTGAAGGATAGAGTATGCCCAAAAACAACAAAAGTAGTCACCGTTGTCTGTAGTGAAGGATAGAAAAGCAGGAAACATCCACTGCAAAGTCTTTCAAATTTCACTTTTTAAAAAAAAAAAAATGGTAAACGTTGCATAAATGTAGATAACGTAGTCTTTGTAGAAAACGGAGTACTCAACAGTGAAAACGAGGAAGAGCAATGAGTTAAAACAGGTTAAATCCTTAAAATACGATCGTGGTTTCGTTGCTGTGGGAACGATAAAATAACAACAATGAAGATGGCCGCTGAAACGCACACGCAGAAACGTGATGCGTGGTGACGTTGGAATGACGCGTGTTGTGTTCCTTCGTTCGGGGTTGAGAAGGCACGGGAGACAGTGCGCAGCGCGCGTTGGTAAGTTTCTCTTGTCTTTTAAAAAATGCGGTAATGGTGCAACAGAAACAGCAGCGCGCGTTGAGGAAACCACACGATCAAATGATGCAAAGTTACACAGATCAGCAGAGGACGATGAAAATGTCCACAAAAAAAAACTAAACGGCGGTAAATAAAACGCGCCACACCAACAGCGCTCGACAGCTCAAGGAGCAGTCAGGAACAGTTTTCCAATTAAGAAAAATCCAAAAAAAAAAACGATAAAGCGGAATGAATAGAATATAACTCCCGCTGGTGCAATCAAAGCACTTGATATTATAAACAACCGCTGGTGCAATCTTTATACACAACACGAAATTATAAATACCTGGTAAAATTTGAGCTGTAAAGGCGAACGCTGTCAGTATTTCAAAATTTCTTCAATACAAGTCCTTAAAAACACGAGGTTCTTCTCTGGACCACTGGGTCATAAATCCCGATTGTCGCCAAATTCATGTAGTAATTACTTCAAGTAGTCAAAGTGAAGATAGATGTGGTTTATTCAGAGAGACAGCTTAAACAACCACCTTCAGCATAATACCAGTAAGGTCTGATCTGGTAACCACACAGAGAATGTTACAGTGAGAATGTACAATAACAATTCTAACATGGAATACTATTCTAACATGGAATACTACAGTATGTTGTCCTTTTGACTTTTAGGATGATTACTACTATAATGTAAAAGAGTATTTCGTGATGCGTGGTGACGTTGGAATGACGCGTGTTGTGTTCCTTCGTTCGGGGTTGAGAAGGCACGGGAGACAGTGCGCAGCGCGCGTTGGTAAGTTTCTCTTGTCTTTTAAAAAATGCGGTAATGGTGCAACAGAAACAGCAGCGCGCGTTGAGGAAACCACACGATCAAATGATGCAAAGTTACACAGATCAGCAGAGGACGATGAAAATGTCCACAAAAAAAAACTAAACGGCGGTAAATAAAACGCGCCACACCAACAGCGCTCGACAGCTCAAGGAGCATTGTGTCCAGCATTAACTCTGTCACTGAACCACTAAGCAAGTATATAGATAAATTTCTCCAACCCATTGTAACGAGCCAGAAGGCATACATAAAAGATACCACTTGCATGATCGACAAAATTGAGGGCTTACCATATGATGTCTCAACCCAATGGTTGGTTACCCTCGACATAGAGTCCCTCTATACAAACATCCCTCAGGATGACACCATCAAGATGCTAGAGGGCCTCCTTAAAATAGGAGGATAAGATCTTAATGAGCATGCAACTTTTATTATAGACTGCGCAGAAATCATCTTAAAAAACAATAATTTTTTATTTAAAAATGATTTTTTTAAACAGATCAAGGGGACCAGTATGGGCGCAACTTGCGCCCCAAGTCTGGCATGTTTATATGTGGCAGCCTTTGAGGAAAAACATGTATATAATGACACGGCACCATTCAGTGAAAATATAACATGTTGGTCGAGGTATATCAACGCCATTTTATTCATTTGGACTGGGACTGTAGAGACACTGACAGATTTTATTTCATGGTTAAATTTAGGTGACAAGAATCTGAAATGTACCTCATATTACAATAAAGAAACCATAGAGTTCCTGGATATCAAGATCAGAGTAGAAAATGCAGTCTTGGGTGTTGACCTTTATACGAAACCAACTGATAGAAATACCCTTTTACATTATAGGAGTAATCATCCTAAAAGTCAAAAGGACAACATACCATTGGGGCAATTTCTTAGAATAAGACGGAATTGTAGTAACATTCAAGATTTTAAGAAACATGCTAATGCTCTGTCAGAAAATCTGAGGAACCGAGGATACCCTAAAGGTCTAATTAGGAAGGCATACAAACGTGCCAGGTACTATAACAGAGATGCATTGTTTGAAAAAGATAAACAGAAGACTGACAGAACTAAGGACAAATTAATTTTTGTCACTAATTTCAGTGAAGCCAGTAACAAAATAAAAAATATTATTCATCGAAATTGGTCCCTCCTGAACGATAGACAGGGAGTAAACATTCCAAAACCAATGTTCAGCTTCCGCAGAAATAGAACTATAAAAAACTGCTTAGTACACACCTTTAAGGAGAATAAGATTGAAACACAAGGAACCATCCAAAAAACGCCGCTTCCAACAGGCAATTACGCTTGCAATATGTGTTCTAATTGTGCTTCGCAAATAAAAGGCAATACGATCTCCTACAATGGCGTAGACCACAAAATTAAAAGGTTCCTAAACTGTAGAACCAAGGACTTGATTTACCTGATTAAATGTCCATGTAACAAAGCATACATTGGAGAGACATCTAGGGAAATTAAAACTCGAATAACGGAACATAAATCTGCAATCAGGACCAAGAAAAAGACCGCCCCCTTGGTAGAACATTGGTTGACTCACAACCACAATGTGGATGACTTAAAATGGTGTGGGGTGGAAGTCATGAGTCACAGTATGAGAGGTGGCGACAGTAATACTAAAAGAAAAAAAGGGAACAATTTTATATGTCCTTATTCAACACCTTTAGAACTGGATTAAACAACAGAGAAGAATGGGAAAGACTTATTCTATAAAGCCCCATAGAGCTCCATTAATGACTCAGTATAGATAGTCAGCTGTTATACTCTTCGATAGCAGAGATCCTTAGCATAGTAAGGAAAGAGATATAGATCCAACTGAGCCGATCATAAATAGCGAATCCTTTTGCTCATTGAACATTGCAAACTGTGTATCCAGTTTAGTACATTTGATGTGTAAAATATCTGTTTCCATTCTAAATCATTCACCCAATACCTTGCTGATGAATCTGTTTTTAGTGACTAGTAATCATTGAACTATCTTTTTCATGTTTTGTTTAGATTAGCCCAATAGAGAGATACATGTATTAAATTTGTTGTGCTTAGTCCATATTTTTAAATGTTTAAGATGTCCACCATGATACATGGATCAAGAGATGTGAAATGTATATGTCTATGTTTATATACTGGTGTCAACAAATCTATGACAATTACCACATCTATTACATCACTAAGATGAATGAAAGCTAACTGTTAAATAGGATGTTAACCACCTGATATAGAATTAGAGATGTGAAATGTCTGTTTGTACAAATATCTACGATCAAATAGATTGCATTAGCAAGCTGCATGAAAGCCCCCATAGGTTGGTCAAATAATTTCAAGAATAAGCTGTGACTATAAACTAGGATATTATTTGTGCAGATCAATACACATCACGTAATTGGCAGAATAGATATCATGATCACAAGGTGTGAGCAAACATCGATCTAAATCTGTGAAATGAAAATATTTTGTTTTTTTGTATCTAGCCTATTCAAATAATCACACTGAGATATTTTTAATGAAAAAAATATTTTTTGAATATATGGAAATAGGTAACAATGAGGATTTAACATCAGACCGATCTATTGCACAGTAAACGGATTGCGTTATCTTCTATTATTATTAATATTCATAAGTATCCCAAACAAAGATGGCCGGGACTACCAGCATAATACCTGCCAGGATACACGAGCCCGACTAACTAAAATTGAGCACACATCCCAACCAAAGATGGCCGCACTGGGTTCGAGTAACATAAGTTCAAAACCATATGGATTGAAGCGGGTGAACATATATTGTGCTGCCCTCGAAGCTACATAGAGTCAAGGTTGCCACACGGATAGGCTTCATATATTTTATTCTATGAGTAACGCCGTTTTTCGACGGTGTCGAACAATCACTTCCGGGTCGATTCTTTCGGTAATCCACAAACCGATACCCAAAAACGACTGTAGAATAGTTCTAGATGTACCCATGTTTAATAATATCTAAATTATGCTCAAACCCAATGAATTATCGTTTCGTTGATGAAAAAACGATCAAAATCTAAAAATTCCGTTTTGACTTCCGGGTCAACACAGGTAGAATCAGTATAAAAACGCCGACCGAGATAGTTAGGTCACCCTTTGAATGAACACGAAGGCGAACGCACGGAGGAACAGGGAGGCCGTCTGAAACATTACAGGTATGCAAATGCAAATGCCGATTACACTCAGTTAGAGATGGAATCAGGGACCTTTTCTGGTAGAGACCCCATCTTTTCGTTAAGCTTGGGAATTCAGTCCATTTGAGTAACAGACCCCAACCTTTGATTATGCAAACCTTGAACACAGCCTGGACAAAAATGTCGTATTGGGAGTGGAAAGGCTATAGATATCTATAGACAGCCTTCCTAGTCAAGCCATATTAGACCTAATGGGCTGCTTTATGTATAACTATAGGATACATCAAATGAGAGTCTATATAACACCGACCAGTGCACCAGAATATATCACGCTCCATGGCGCAACTCTAAAGACTGAGATATGGTCAAGATCCGAAATGTGCATTTTTTCTCATTATAAAAAATAGAGTATAAATAGGATAATAAAGGGACTAACTGTAAAAAAGAATATATATCTGACTGAATATAAACACGAACTATTTTACCTATAGATATCGCTATTTCTGATGACAAGACTATCAAGTCCCTGTGCACAATTGAAAGAGCACATCGTCACATCTAACCAATCCCTGGTGGGTGAGTAGCTTTTGGTGGGACTATGAGTATCCCCCCCCTTATTTTGAGTTAGTTATAGAACACAAGTATTGAGGGAAGAAATGTGTTCTTTTATTTACACAGGGGAACAAGAAATCCCGATTTTAGAAATCTCTTCTACCAATAACGGTGGTTCCTCCTTGCAAAGAGAAGGCTCTGTGGCTTAAACTATAAGGTAAAGGTCCATTTCGAAAACCATAGTCACTAACGTACACAGAATATATATCTGACAATATAGGAAACACAGGATTCGGTCATTGTAATATATCTCTTTATACTTCCTGTAGCTTTTAAATATGTGACAACCATCAGAACAAAGTCCACGACAAGACAACGACTTGAAGCAATTGATAAGCTTTATTTTTTGTCAAAACACCGGTAACTGAACACACTGACTAATAACCACACAGTGAAAAGGTGTAGAAATGTGGGGAAAAATAAAAGTTGCACAGGTGACACATGTTCTCTGCGAAATGGGGACAGGTAGCTTAAAGGGGACATGAGTAGACCTAAAGAAAGTGAGCAAGCTTTGTAGTAAAAAGAAAGACATATAATGGCACTAAATCTCTGTTATTCAATTTATAGATACGTCAAATATTTTTAATGTCCTGATGAAGGTGTAAAGACTGAATAGCACCGAAACGCCGCGTCGACTTCTTTGGAAACTTTGACTGTATTTGATTTATTGTGACACCTTTTTTGGAGGTGTTTTTCATTTGGTTTTTAATTTTGACTTAGATTGTAACCCAGTTGGGTGGTTTTAATAAATTTCACAATTAATTTTATTTCCTTGTATGTGCCCATTACTCAATTATAGTGCATTTCTGTTGCTTGCTTACACTAGATTGTTGTTCAGATCACCTCTATAAACGTGCAGAGACCCCCTAGGTATAGCTTTTCCCAGCAATCACAGTCTGCTACGCCAAACAGGGACTTTCCTTCTACAAGTTCTTAATGTCTAGCCAGTGCAAATCGCGAAGGGCTAGGGAGGCGGATTTTTTCCGGGGAACATTGCGCACCAGCCGTGCGGCCGCATTTTGAACAACCTGAAGTTTTTTCACAGTTGTCAAATTGGCACCAAGATACAGGACGTTCACGTAGTCCAGGCGAGATGTAATCAAAGCCTGGACCACCGTCCTTTGTGTGGAGACAGGAAGCATCCACAAAATTTTTTGGAGCCATTTTAATGTGGCAAAAGAAATAGAAGCTACCTTAACGGCCTGTTGTCGCATTGTAAGTTTTTCATCGATTAAAAATCCGAGACTGCGAACCTGGGTCACGGGCTTCGGGGTAGAACCCATACTCTCGGGCCAATGTTGAGGGCCCCAGAGATCTTTATCCTTGCCCAGGATCACAATCTCGGTTTTATCGACATTTAACTTAAGAAAATTAGCCTGCATCCATCTTGCCACTTGGGACAGGCCCAGTTTAAGAGCTGAGATAT
Source organism: Lissotriton vulgaris (assembly GCF_964263255.1). Taxonomy (NCBI): domain Eukaryota; kingdom Metazoa; phylum Chordata; class Amphibia; order Caudata; family Salamandridae; genus Lissotriton; species Lissotriton vulgaris. The sequence continues at coordinate 111,837 of NW_028248908.1, forward strand.
TGTTGCCTTCCCTAGTAGATAGGGAAAAAATAATTTGTGTGTCATCGGCGTATGAAAATAAAATTAAGCCCGCTTCCTCCACAATGGTGGCCAGGGGTCTAACATAGATGTTAAAAAGTAGTGGGCTAAGAATAGACCCTTGGGGAACACCGTACGCCGATGCACAAATTCTAGAAGATGCTTTGGTCGAGAAAACCTGGAAGGTACGCTCAGTCAAAAAGGTGGCTATCCAAGTCAGGACTGAACCCCCAACTCCCAAAGATTGAAGGGATGTGAAAAGAATTGAATGAGACACAGTATTGAACGCTGCGCTTAAATCCAACAGGATAAACGCCGATGTCTCCCCGCGATCGATACTGTGCCGTAGTGTCACCCCCAAGAGGGTAGTCTCAGTAGAGTGGTGGGCTCTGAATCCAGATTGAGATGTATGCAGGAAGCCCGAACTCTCCACCAGATGGGATAGTTGAGAGTTGATGTGCCTTTCCATGATTTTCGAGAAAATCGGCAACAATGAGATGGGCCTGTAATTATCAAGATCCTCTTCAATGTTGGGGTTTCTCTTGGTTTGCTTGCGCGCTTACTTGTGGCAGAACTCCATTGCCTGCTTGGGGTCTGTGAAGAATTGGGCCTTACCATTTCATGTGCCCCGCAGTTTTCCCAGATAGAGCAAGACATTCAACACACCAATCTTCAGCAGCAGTTGTTTCACTGGGAGAAACCATCTTTGGGCAGTCTGGACAGCAATTGCAGATGGAGCTATCATTTCCTTGATATTCCTTGCCATAGAATGTTACCAAGATCCTTGTAGTGCAGCAGATGTGTCATAATGGGACGGGCCTGGGCCCAGGGGATGGCCTCGGCTCCAGGGATTGATGAGTGTGTTCCATCAAGAAGAGGGCAGTGAGTCATCTCCAAAATGATGTCCAAAGTATGGATTCCACATAGCCCTCCACTGTGGTCATAGATGTAGACTTAGGCAGTGTGAGGACTCTGGACTATGATGTGTTTCCACCTGGAGCAAGCTTCAAGGTCTTTATTTTTACCCATGATAATTGCCAGTAGCTTTTCCATGTGTTCATTGTGCACAGTTATGCCATACTCCGCATCAGACATCTGTTCAAGGTGTCCCAGTCTATCATCATGCTTATTCAGTTGATTTACAACAAATACAAAAGAAGCATGCCACTTCATCCGGACGCACAGCAAACTACATGTTTTGTATTTGTTGTAATGTTTTACACGAGGCAACCAGGCAGGCCACGTGACCGAGGCTGCACGCTTAAGGACAAACATGGTTTAAAAATGAGAACCGAACACTGCACAAGAAAGGTGTGCACATGGCAACCCCTTGTTGTGTACTATTCAGTTGATTTCACATGTGGTCTAGCGGATTGGTTAGGGTGTCAATCTTCGAATCTATTGTCCTGAGACTGTTGCAGGTGTCAGCTATCAAAGTTTTAAGCTCCATATCCATTGTGGTGCAGTCCTGGTCCGTGACTGCCTGGGCCTTACCTACCCGGACAGCATCCCAAGACCTATTGTGGCACTTTCTTTCATATGTCAGCTTGGGTTGTTGTTTGTTGCATTTCACCATCTTCATGCCCCTTGTCACCCGAGGGGCCCTCCAATTCACCAGGGGGCAACTTAATGGATTGGTATCATGTGGCCCCACCTCACCCTGCAAAGACCGGGGCACAAGCAATTCCCAGACGTCTCCCCACAGCAGCACAAGAAGGAATTAAAAGTGTCAAACCCTGCTCGATTCTTCACATAGGAGCATAACAGAAAATGGGGGCCCAGGCCGCAGGTCCCAGTGAGCTCAGCAGTTCTCACTATGCCACAAGCGCCGCACCACCGCCCTGAAGCGGCAGGCCCACAGCTGCAGATTTTCCTCCTCTATCTATGGGGTGGGGCTGATGTATGCTCTGCCACTGGCACTCAAGGCCTCTGATGGTGCAGGCCCTTCTCAAACACATGGCCAGGAGATCAGTGAGGGAAGGGCTTGAGTTGGGGTACCACTTGGGTGGACGGCATCCCCCAACTTATTTTACCGGGAGCTCCATAACTGGAGCAAAAAAGAAAAATGGCACTACTTTTAAAACACACAGCATGTAAAGCAGGAGTAAACACCTGTTTCTTACTCTAAAGGAATTAGAATAAAATCACATCAAAGGGGTGAGCGAGGGGAGGCAATGAGTCTGACGGTGCAAGCCACCTTTGGTGAAGTCACTTCCTGTTGTGACATCAGCGTCCCCCCACTTCTTTTTTTAGGACTTGTGCCCTGAGTGAGGGCATGGTTGATTCCCTGGGGTCCTGAGGGGCCCCGGCACCATCATCAGGCCTTGTATCTGGTTGTTTCAAGGGAGCAGAGGCAATACCTCTCATTGCAACTCTGAACTTGCTTCTCCTCATGGTCACCCCTGTTAGGGTCAGCGCACACAGCAGTCCTCCTCGGACCTACGTAGTCCCACCCATCTACTATTACCTGGTGGGAGTGAATACTGCCTCAGTGCTTCAAACTGCGATCGCCCATTGGTGGAGGGGAAGCGGTGATATCCCTTCTCACTATGCACTCCGCAGCGGTCCCACTGCACTGGCTTCAATCAGCCTGTCTCACAGCTGGTCAGAGGGTAGCAATGCAATCTCGTTCCAGCTGGCCTCCGCCTCCTGTTTTCGGCCAGATTGTCCCATCTGGTAAGTTTTTTTGGCTGTGTTTACTTCTCAGGGGACCCACAGCACAGGATATTTAGCAACAAGCTGCCCAACTCGCTATTTTTGGGGGGATTGTGACAGATTTAGCACCAGGCCGGCAGAGCCTTCCAATTAGGTGGCCATCTTGCAGGCCAGCTCCATCTAACCCGTAGGTGGGGTGGGTGTCTTTCATCTGAGAACTCCTTTTTATGGTCTGGTTTGACAGCACAGCTGTCACCGGACAATTATGTGAGAGTCACCAAGAGAGGGGTTTTGGCTATGCCCACATGTTGGGAGCCAGGAGTACATTTTTTTGATTGGGCAGAAGTTGTGTACTTCCACAAAGCATTTGCCCTAGCTGCAGCTGAAATCATGGTATGTTTTTTATCCAGCATCCTGTGCCTGGGCTTTACCTTTGAAGTGCAAACACATGACATTGTAATACTGTTAAAGAGTCTAAAATAACATTACATTGTTTTCTCTGGTAGCAGCACAGATGAGAGGAGGGTATGCATTACCCTACATTCATTTTTAGATCTGGCTTCACAGTGCACCTGTCACTTCACCATATGTGATCAACAGAAAAGAGCTTTCAGAGTCCCACTGAGAGAGGGGCACAGTCTCCACATACTTGTTGGTCCCCCAAGGCTTTCAGGTGTTTATTGTTATTATGCTATGTGAAACCTAGACATAGGTTTTGTGCTGCATGGACTCTCACAGATTACTGTAGTGGGCAAAGGTTTTGAATTCCGCCACTCACTCTGACCTACCCTGGTGGGTTTCACTGTGATGATTCTTATTAGGCCCTGTTGAGAAGGGATGTATGTTTGTAGCTTGTTTTCATTTTATAACTCTATGTATGATGGTTGCAAGTTTATGTGAAATTGAATTGGCCGATGTTGGATAACATGTTCTGCCAATGTTAGAGGGTAATGGCTTCATCAGTTTATTGGCAAAAGCATGCCATATTTCATAGATTTCATCTTTTTATTATGAAATGTTATGAAAGCCAGTAGAACAAACGTACTTATTTTGAAATTCATGCATTAAAGACAATAGGGGGCATATGTACAAGAAAATGACGCAGCGCAATGTTTCGCCAAAATTGATAACGCCGTGCTCTGCCAGTTTGAAAATGCAGGGATGCATTGCATTTACAAAAATACGGCGCACCCCTGTATTTTCCCTAGCGCTGGTGCTAAAAAGCTGCCTAGCACCAGTGCAGGCACGCTAGTGCCTCTTTGCTAGGGTGCTGGTGCTACAGGGGCGAATGTTTATGTGCAGGGAGGTACACCTTCCTGCACATAAACAATATTAACAGGCAATTTGCTCTATCCATGTGTGCTGCAGAATGCAGCACATGTAGAAAGAGCAAAACGAGGAGAAATAAACATTTCTCCTTGTATCGCCTGTTTAAGACCAGGTATTTCCTGGTCTTATTTTTGGCACCACCTCATACCTTGTAAATATAGTCAGTGTCAAAAAGCAATGGGTGTTGCGACGGAACGCCCACCGCAATGCCCATAGCCCGCCACGTTCACTCTAAGTGATGAGCGAATAGGGGCATTATATACAATGCAACGTTAATCCACGTTAGGTGACTTAACGCCGTATTGTAAATAAATAATAGGGAAACCCAATTTACCCTTGGAGGTTTGGGCAATGATACGTAGAGTAAAAGAGACCTGCAAGGGATTTTGTTAAACCAGCAATTTAGTTGAATCAGAATTTACTAAAATGTTTTTACTCCTATTGGAACCAACATATAAGTGTCATTAGACAACTAAACATTAATGAATTCAATCAATTGAAGAGAAAAGAAACACGGGAAAACTTTGATAGTTAGAAAAATGTCAATCTTATTCTGGCATTTGAAGTACAAAAGTGGAATATACAGAAATAAATGAATAAAAAGTTTTTATCAGCAACAGCAGTATGTATAGAAGCCAAAATTAAATTGTGCTAACAATACAATTCAATTCAAATCATGAAGCTTTATTCTGTACATACAAGATGACCATAAAAGCACAACAACAAATAATAAAAACAGGTAATACATGATTACAATCAAGAGTTAAAAACATGATTGTTAAAATAACATACTTCTGCGTGCCCTAATAGACTGATTTAAAAATGTAGCAGTAAAAAAACAGATATCGGCAGTTTCCAAATTGAATAACAGACTCATTGCCTGGTTCAATGTACATACACCATGTTTAACAAACAGGGGCTTCAAGTAAGCTATCCTAAAATTCAGATACAATTTGCAGATCAATAAAAAGTGCAAGGTGCTTTGTTTGGTGATGCCGTCACACTGGCACAGCCCTGTTGGATGTTTCTTAATACTCGGCTGGGCCACTACATGATGTGCTACTCCAAACCTCAGACTTGTTAGCACAAACTTGTGGGATGGTCTTGTCACCAAACTTAAATATTCGGGAAAACCTTCATTGATTTTATATTTACTAAAGAACATGACTGTGGACAGGGAGCCATTTGCTGATCTCCGTTTCCCGGCCTGATGCGCCATAAAAGTTGCTTTCAGCTCGGCTTTTGGGATCATAGAAGCGGCACCCGGGTCAGTCAGTACCCCGAGGCTTTCAGGTGTTTATTGCTATTATGCTATGTTAAACGTAGACATAGGTTTTGTGCTGCACGGACTCTCACAGATTACTGTAGTGGGCAAGGGTTTTGAATTACGCCACTCACTCTGACCTACCCTGGTGGGTTTCACTGTGATGATTCTTATTAGGCCCTGTTGAGAAGGGAAGTATGTTTCTAGCTTGTTTTCATTTTATAACTCTATGTATGATGGTTGCAAGTTTATGTGAAATTGAATTGGCCGATGTTGGATAACATGTTCTGCCAATGTTAGAGGGTAATGGCTTCATCAGTTTATTGGCAAAAGCATGCCATATTTCATAGATTTCATCTTTTTATTATGAAATGTTATGAAAGCCAGTAGAACAAACATACTTATTTTGAAATTCACGCATTAAAGACAATAGGGGGCATATGTACAAGAAACTGACGTAGCGCAATGTTTCGCCAAAATTGATAACGCCGTGCTCTGCCAGTTTGAAAATGCAGGGATGCATTGCATTTACAAAAATACGGCGCACCCCTGTATTTTCCCTAGCGCTGGTGCTAAAAAGCTGCCTAGCACCAGTGCAGGCACGCTAGTGCCTCTTTGGTAGGGTGCTGGTGCTACATGGGCGAATGTTTATGTGCAGGGAGGTACACCATCCTGCACATAAACAATATTAACAGCCAATTTGCTCTATCCATGTGTGCTGCAGAATGCAGCACATGTAGAAAGAGCAAAACGAGGAGAAATAAACATTTCTCCTTGTATCGCCTGTTTAAGACCAGGTATTTCCTGGTCTTATTTTTGGCACCACCTCATACCTTGTAAATATGGTCAGGGTCAAAATGCAATGGGTGTTGCGACGGAACGCCCACCGCAATGCCCATTGCCCGCCACGTTCACTCTAAGTGATGAGCGAATAGGGGCATTATATACAATGCAACGTTAATCCACGTTAGGTGACTTAACGCCGCATTGTAAATAAATAATAGTAAGGGAAACCCAATTTACCCTTGGAGGTTTGGGCAATGATACGTAGAGTAAAAGAGACCTGCAAGGGATTTTGTTAAACCAGCATTTTAGTTGAATCAGAATTTACTCAAAATTTTTTACTCCTATTGGAACCAACATATAAGTGTCATTAGACAACTAAACATTAATGAATTCAATCAATTGAAGAGAAAAGAAACACGGGAAAACTTTGATAGTTAGAAAAATGTCAATCTTATTCTGGCATTTGAAGTACAAAAGTGGAATATACAGAAATAAATGAATACAAACTTTTATCAGCAACAGCAGTATGTATAGAAGCCAAAATTAAATTGTGCTAACAAAACAATTCAATTCAATTCATGAAGCTTTATTCTGTACATACAAGATGACCATAAAAGCACAACAACAAATAATAAAAACAGGTAAAACATGATTACAATCAAGAGTTAAAGACATGATTGTTAAAATAACATACTTTTGCGTGCCCTAATAGACTGATTCAAAAATGTAGCAGTAAAAAAACAGATATCGGCAGTTTCCAAATTGAATAACAGACTCATTGCCTGGTTCAATGTACATACACCATGTTTAACAAACAGGGGCTTCAAGTAAGCTATCCTAAAATTCATATACTATTTGCAGATCAATATAAAGTGCAAGGTGCTTTGTTTGGTGATGCCGTCACACTGGCACGGCCCTGTTGGATGTTTCTTAATACTCGGCTGGGCCACTAAATGATGTGCTACTCCAAACCTCAGTCTTGTTAGCACAAACTTGTGGGATGGTCTTGTCACCAAAATTAAATATTCGGGAAAACCTTCATTGATTTTATATTTACTAAAGAACATGACTGTGGACAGGGAGCCATTTGCTAACCTCCGTTTCCCAGCCTGATGCCCCATAAAAGTTGCTTTCAGCTCGGCTTTTGGGATCATAGAAGCGGCACCCGGCTCAGTCAGTACATTTAGATTGAATATTTCTAAGAAATAATCAGCCACATATCTTAACCAAGGGATATTGCGATATTTATCCAAAGATAAACAATCCTCAATAACTGATCTATTAAACAACTTCTCATCCTGTAGCCAAATTGACCGCCAAATCATAAGTGGCCTCAGGGATAAGACATCGACTAGATAGTTAATATCCAGTTCCCGGTGTATCAGCTCAGTGGGAGCAGAGGTCGGTAAACATAAAAGCTTTTTTAGGAAGGTATTTTCCTTCACCTGTAGCTTATGATCATATATATGTCCCCATACTCCTGCTCCATACATTGCAATGGTGACACATCTAGCTTGATAGATATGGAGCATGTCCTTAGGACGTCTATCCCCGACTTTTGCCGCAAATCTAAAAACACCATGTGCATTTTTAGCCATTTTATTACTAATATTCATAAATTCGTTAGTCCACTTCCTATCCTTTGAGAAAGTAATACCAAGATAGCAGAATTTACCTACATCTTGCACCTTATCGCCCTCAATAAAAAAGGCCTTAGAGGTTCTACTTCTGTGCCCATTGACCATGGTATGCGTTTTCCCCTTATTAATGGACAGTTTCCTATCCCTGATAAAGGTAAAAAATCTGTCCATCAGAAGCTGTAATCCAATAGGAGTTCTGGAGAGCAGGACAGCGTCATCAGTATACAATAACACTGGGACAGAAACACCTTTGATCTTCGGTGCATCTGCATTTACGGTTTTTAAAATAATATCTATTTCATTAATAAACAGTATAAAAAGAAGGGGGGCTAGTACACACCCCTGCCTTATCCCTCGCTTAACACTGAATTTAGGGGTGCATTCACCTTTAGTGCCGCAGCGAACACAGGTTTCTAGCTTTCCGAATAACCTGGCAAGAAAAAAGATTATACCCTCCGGTGCTCCAAGCTGTAACAATGTTGGCCTTAATATAGAATGGTCCACCATATCAAAGGCACTACTTAGATTGGCGAAGCAAAGATATAATGAACCCTCCTTAGCTTCAGTATATTTACCAATCAATAGTTCAAGGTTAATTTACTGGTCGAGTGTAACCCGACCCTTCCTAAATCCATACTGGCTGTCTGCCAGGATGCCTTCTTGCTCAACCCACTCTTCTAATCTAACCAAAATGACTCGACTCATGATCTTTACTGACGAGTCATGAAGAGAGATTGGGCGATAATTCTTTGCATCTGCCCGACTGCCCTTTTTATATATTGGGATTATAATGGATTCCCCCCAAGTATTTGGCGCCTCTGCACACACAGCGGCATTAAATACTTTGGTCAGCACAGGGCTCCACATCTTTGAGGCGGCTTTATAAACATCAATCGGCACCCCATCGGGTCCATGGGCCTTGCCCCCCCTTACTAGCTCCGATGCCAGATTCAACCTCTTGGACAGTAATGGCCAATGAAATGACAGGCCAGACTTTATTGCTGCTAGAATCACAGTTGGCAGAACCAAAAATCTGAGAGAAATGGGTAACCCAACCCTCACTAGATACATTGGATGTTAATTCAGGTATATTATCCTCCTTGAGGAAGGCAGAGTTTACCGTGGCCCAAAACAGGGTGTTATCGGATAGCTCTGCGGCCTGGTTGAGTGAATCCCAGGCCTGCTGCTGTAATTCACCCTTTCTCCTTTTCAAAGCATGCTTGTAATCTGACCTTATTTTGATGATATGATCAGGGTCCCTAGGATTTTCACAAGAGCCTGTTTTAACTTATTTAACAGGCTAGTACATGCGTGGTCAAACCAACCCCGACCATTTCTACAATGGGCATCTTTAGGTTTAGTGAACCTGGCATTGATAGATTTGTTAATAGAATTAAAAGCAGCTAAGACCCGCTCGTTGTCGGTGCCGTGATCCAATATGATGGTAATATCTGTCAGACTTTCACTGACAGTGGAGTTTAGCAGTTCACTGGCTTTCTCCCCTATCCATCTAAGCCTTACACCATTTGGTCTATGAGGCTCTACATTAGTAAGTACAGTACCTACTTTGATAGTGCTACTCCCCCATAAAGTACAATCTAGGCCTATATAATTGTGGTCACTTAGGGAGCTGACCTCTATCCTAGGATAAGCACAGTGAGGGATGATGTTAGATGAGACAATCACATGGTCTATGACTGAACTACTCTGCCTGTTTTTAAAAGTAGGGATTGTCTGACCAAATTCGTCTGTAACAAAATCCAAGATTTCCAGGTCATGACATCCCATAAACTTGTTCAATATTGCGCCATAACTGTTATGTCTAAAATGTAAATCATCCACACCATCATTATTAAGAACCCCACAAACTTTTTGGGTAGACAGTTCACACAAAGGTAGGTTAAAATCACCCAACCAGATAAAATCAAAAGCCACACTAAGGGGCATATTACCAACAACTAGCGATAATTTTTGTCTCTAACTTGTTTAGAGACAAAAATTATCGCCGCACATCGGCGATTTTTATCGCAGATAAACCTTGCTATTAGCAAGGTTTATCGCAAATGCGATGAAAAACGGCCGAAATGCATGAATATCGCTGAAAAGTCAGCGATATTCATGCATTACCGAGCTAATGCTCTTAGCCATGTTATCCACCTCCCATTGGATAACATGGCTAAGAACTGCTCAGGGCAGGTGTTAGCTTTTGGAGATATTCCCGCTTAGCGCGAATATCTCCAAAAGTTGATAATAGGAGATAGCGATGTTAGAGACTGTTTTCAGTCGCTAACATCTTGGCACGCCCACTTTGCATCTCATTAGTGATAAATATCACTGACATGCAAAGTGGGGCCCAAGATGGTCGCTATCTCCTACTAGCTGTCGCTAACTGGTGTTAGCGGCAGCTAGGTAATAGGGAGATAATTTTATCTCCGCCTTCTTGGCTTTTAAAGCCAAAAAAGCGGAGATAAACCCCCTTGATAATATGCCCCTAAGTTCTATAAAGAAATTATCAATAGCACTGGCCAAGTTGTGAACTACAGTTGACCTGGAATTATCCAACAGATTATTATAATAATTAACCAGTAGTACATTACGACCCTGGTCCGCAATTAGCCAGAGGATCTGTACATGCGCTCCCACACACCAATACCTTTTCACTATAATCTGTCGCCGGATACGTTAATAAATTGACTATAAAAGTAGCCTAATGAGCGTACCCAAACACTATTCTCAGCATAAACTAGTGAAGCTGCCCTTAGCAAGACGGTAGCTACATGTTGGGAAAGTTTAAAATTTGCTATAACGTAATCGCCCCTACAGGTCTTTCTAGACTGACCTATCCAATTCGCCCCTCTATTAGATAAAATTTGGTCAGAAAAATTTATCGGGAAGCCACATTGCTTATTCAGCCACGAAACTGTCTTGCTTTTAAGTGAATTGTGGGTTTCCTGATGGGGCTGGGTTGAATGACTTTCCAGGGGACCGACGTTTGTCAAAACAACCACATATGGGGCACAGTCAGGTGGCCGGTTGGTGGAGCGATTATTCCTTCTTTCTCTTACAGTAGGAGTGCTCTCTTGAGCTACAATACTCTGCTGATTCGGACAAATTAATGGTATCGGGTCAGGCATAACAAGTTCAGTTTCAGTTGTTCTATTACTAGGTGGCTTAGGTACATCTTTGGGAGTGCCCTGCTTTATTTCAACTGTACACTTGGCACCACATTTAGGTCTTTCAGTCCGGGCCAGATGTGTCTCCATAAGGCCTCCTAGTCTTTTAACTTCAGCAGAAATGGTTTCAAGTTTGAACACTAGGGGTTTAATGAGCTCTTCTAGCTTTGCATCAATGATACTAGCTAGAAGGTCCAATTGATCGACATTAATGTTACATGAGCCTTTACTTCCCATCGGCTCAGAGTCCCCCAATGGGCGTTTCGGTGGTGTCTCTAATCTTTTTTTACTACGGTTTCCCCCTTGTTTGACTTGAATCTTCCTGCATGCCCTTACAGCCCTGGATGTTCTAGGGGGGGATGGACACTGGTCCTGGATATCATTGTTTGAGATATCATGAATATCATTATTGGATATAACTGAAGTGTCCTGAACATTTTCTGCATGAACCAGAACATCCACAGATACAACTGCCTGGTTCCCCGGGCCACAACTATCCAATAATATTGGTACATCCACTAGGATAGATGAAGTCGGGGTAGTAACAGAAGAACTCCCCCGCCCTAGTGATGCACTCCTATCACTATTAATTTTACTAACCACTTTCACCAAATAGTTATCTAATGTGGCTAAAGCAGTAGGAGTCTTATCAGCTTTATGTTTAGACATGGTTGATATTTATATTTAAAACCACAAAGTTTAAGCTTTTTTTTTTTTAAAAGAAAAATAAAGACTATCATGAATTACCAGAGACTTAAATACTATACTTAGCTTAATCTCCTATTAACACAGTGTTTTGAATATCTAAAGATAGAATCGATGTCCAAACTCTATAGATAAATGAAAAGAGAGTCTCACTTCCAGGGGATAGGTTTCAGCAACAGGAACCAAAATCTATTGCCCATCCCAGCCTCGTTCGGCCCCGGACGGCCACAGACGGCCTGCCCTTTGCCCGGGCTTAGCCCGGCGCCGCCCGCGCGTGTTCCGCGGGACGGGAGGCGTTCAGAAGTCTTATGGCGCCTCCGGGCGCGTTGGGAGCGTCACAGGACTCCGACCCCCCCCCCGGGCTGCTGGGTATTGTAGTTCGTAGACCGGGACTACAGCCGTTGCCCTCACGGCGCTGGGTGGAAGAACAAGCGGTGAGGAGCTGGTGCCGTTTCCCTCACGGCGTGCTGCAGGCTCCGGTAGGTGACCCCCAGGAGCGCTCGGCGCTCAGAAGTCTTATGGCACCTCCGGGCACGTTGGGAGCGTCACGGGACTGCGACCCCCGGGGCTGCTGGTTATTGTAGTTTATAGACCGGGACTACAGCCGTTGCCCTCACGGCGCTGGGTGGAAGAACAAGCGGTGAGGAGCTGGTGCTGTTTCCCTCACGGCGTGCTGCAGGCTCCGGTAGGTGTTGCGACGGAACGCCCACCGCAACGCCCATTGCCCGCCACGTTCACTCTAAGTGATGAGCGAATAGGGGCATTATATACAATGCAACGTTAATCTACGTTAGGTGACTTAACGCCGCATTGTATATAAATAATAGTAAGGGAAACCCAATTTACCCTTGGAGGTTTGGGCAATGATACATAGAGTAAAAGAGACCTGCAAGGGATTTTGTTAAACCAGCAATTTAGTTGAATCAGAATTTACTCAAAATGTTTTACTCCTATTGGAACCAACATATAAGTGTCATTAGACAACTAAACATTATTGAATTCAATCAATTGAAGAGAAAAGTAACACGGGAAAACTTTGATAGTTAGAAAAATGTCAATCTTATTCTGGCATTTGAAGTACAAAAGTGAAATATACAGAAATAAATTAATACAAACTTTTATCAGCAACAGCAGTATGTATAGAAGCCAAAATTAAATTGTGCTAACAATACAAAACTGAAACACTATTCCAAAGCAATGACAAGTCACAAATCTCAAGATTAGACGTGCAACTTGGGGAAAAAGAATTTCTTTTTTGGAAATAGTTGAAATGGTCGACGTTTCGGTCTATTCTGCTTTTAGTCATGCAGACTATCTTCAGGACAAGTTGTTTGAGGCTGACCGAAAACCCAATTTCATGACAGTGGGACGCTGTCTAGGAGCACTAATAGTTGTCGTCACAGCAGTTAGCTGTCTATTTTTGGAAGGTGGATCACTTAAAGTTCAGTGCTTCAGTCAACAGGTATTTCTGAATGCAACTTAACAATGTGTGCTTAGTGTGCACAATTTGAAATGAACGAGCGGCGTCTAGCAGTAAATGCTTTGGAAAGCCTTTTAGGCTTTTAGGCTTTCCAAAGCATTGGAAACACTTGGGGCCTCATTTCAGAAGGTTTTGGTGCTGGACAGCACTGCAAGGAATTTTGCTGCACTGGCCTGCGCAAAAACTACAGGAATGCGCACCATTATTAAGATAGGGCGCATTCCTGAGCCTCATTCATGAAAAGTGTTGAATTGCTGGGACAAAACAGCATTGCAACACTTTTCACTACGCCCTTCTTGCAATACCATAGATGCACTGTATTTGCTGTATGGCGCTCCATGTCGCAATCAATGAAAGATATATCTGGAATCCTGACGTATCTGTCATGCAAAATTCACGCATTGCTTCAGTTGTGTCACAAGCATTACACAACTCCAGCATGCGGCTAGCCTATCCCTGTGGCACTGTGTCATCCTTACACCTGCCATGTGGCAGGTGTAAGGTACTGACGGAGTGGCATCCTACAAATGTGGCAGTGAAATCTGATGGATTTCACTGCACCACTCCTATGAGGCTAATGTCACGCATTGCTGCGTTTGTGTCACAAGCATGATGCAACTCCAGCAATGCAAGGGGCCAGCCTATCCCTGTGGCTTTGCATCACCCTTACACCTGTCATGAGGCAGGCGTATGGTACTGACGCAGTGGCGTCCTACAACTGTTGCAGTGAAATATGATGGATTTCCCTGCACCACTCCTATGAACCCGATGCAGGTATAATGTGGCACAGGGCTTCACAAGGTCACGCATATGCCTAGACAAGTCACTTTGCAAATACGGCGCAACATGGTGCAAGAATCATGCTGCAAGTACGTCAAGGAAATGACACACTGGCGGGGTGAAACTGTCAGTAGAGGCTCATGAATAAGCCCCCCTGTCTTTCTCCCCTATGCTGGTGCACAATCGCTGCCATGCACCAACTCAGGCATCCTTGCGGCGTGGTGCAAGGGTGACTGTGTTGAGGAGTTGATGTTGTGGCTCCATCACTTCTTGAGACGTCTGTAGTTGCGTGTGGACTAGTGGAGGGCAGAAGTGAACACTTTGGCCTTCTTGGAGTGTTTGCTGGTCTTTTCTTGAGTAGTGCTCGGCTCCGTAGGAGATCCATCGTTGGAGGTAGCGAACTGCGATGTTGTCGTCTGTGAGCATTGGCAGAGTGGTAGTGCTGAGGGAGTTGACGAGAAGCTCTTCGGTGGCCTTGATCTAGCTGTGTGGGGGCGATGATGGCGGTGGTGTACGGTCGGCATGGTAAAGACGTGATGTATACAAAGATGGTCAGTCCAGGAGAGTCTGGTGGTGTGGCTGCAGCTGAAGTTCTCACTGGTGGAGAAGACATCCTCGAGCATGCGTCAGGCTATGTGGGTTGGTGGGGTGACTAGCTGCTTGAGTCCGATGTTGGTGAGGTTCCCCAGAAGGGGGTGGTGGTCTGGTAACTGGGGTTGTCCAGGTGGAACTTGAGGTCTCCGAGTAGGATGTAGGTGGTGGATGGGAGAGCCTGGGGTGCAAGGAGGTCTACAATAACATCAGTGAATGGTGGTCCATAGCCCGGGGGGGCCTGTAGATAAGGGTGCCGCAGAGGATGGCATTGGGGTTGGTCCTGATCTGGAAGCGAAGGTATTCCATGGTCTCTGTTGGGTCATTAGAGTGCGTGGTCAGTCAGAGTGTGCTTTTGTGGACTATGGCAATGCCTCCTCCTGGACGGTCGGGTGGTCCTTATAGATGATTTACTAGCTGTCAGGGATGGCAATGGTGATGTCCGGTCCAGAGCAGAGGTTGGTCCAGAATTCCATGATGAAGGCGATGTCTGAAGAGGTGGCATCGAGGAGGTCCCAGATGTCTGTGGCGTATTTGTGGAGGGCACGCACGTTGAGGAGGATGGAGTTGAACCAGTTGGGTGTGCTGTTGGTTGTCTGGGTGTGCTGATGTAGCAGAAGTTGAATTTGCAGTTTCGACAGGCACAGGGTGCAAGGATATTCTTTGGTGATGCTAGATTGCAGGCAACATGGCGTCCATGGTTGAGGCCAAGGAGGGTGCTGGCCGTGGAGTGTCCGAGAGGCAGGGTCCTTGGTGCTGGGTACAGTACAGGGCCGTACAGCTTTTCTTTGGCTTCCCTTCAGCGCATCAGTGGTCCGCACGCTGCGCATGGCTGAACAGCGTCTGCCAATAAGTAGTGCTGCAGGGGGGGCTGGTGAGCTGTGAGGTAGGAAATGCAGGAAAGGAAATTGGAGGGGACGGGGACATGGGTGATCGCAACGGCAATGAGGAAGAGGATAGGGAAAAAGGAACTGCAAAAAAGCAAAGAGAAAAAAAAATGAAACACTTCAAAGATCAAAAAATGAAGAAAAAGGTAGGAAAGCAGGGGAGAAGAGCTGAAAGATAAACAGGAACAGCAGAAGAGAGGGACAGGAGGGCAGGAAAGCTGCAGAGCTGTGACGTTCTACCACTGGACCACCAGGGATGAGGTGCATGCAGGAGTCTGTGGGTTGAGGAGGGAGTCGAACACCTGACCTCTGTGTCAGAGGAACCAGCTGCAGCAGATGGGGATAGCAGCAGCAGCAACCAGAGGGTGCAGTGATATGGAAAGAGGAAGTCCATTAAGGGTTAGTCCCCCGTACACCCAAAAGCAAACTAACAGGGGGCAAGGAAAGGCAGCACCATCCAGTTGCCTATTTCGATCTGACAGTGGCGACCAGATTCCGTGTTCCACAGTTCCCCAGTGAGTAATAGCAGATCAAGCTTCATACCCAAGGGCCTGGGCCAGAACTGACCCTGTGCCCCTGGCACCCATTGCCACCAATGGGCGTTCTCAGCGAATTGAGCAAGTTAGTGGAGTACCCCACCAGTCTTGTGTGGTGCCCTCTGTAATGAAGAACAAAACAACCGCAAATGTCAATACTGATGATCAACTTTCCCTGCTTAGCAAGGCGCAAAAGCTATAAGTCAATATACACCATTATTAGTCAATAATGTTTATTATTTTAGAATGTAATTCTTTTTTTCGAGGAAATGAACAACACATTTTTCATTAAATGTAGAAAAAAAACACATCTAACAATTCAGAAGACAATACACAATAAAAAAAATTAGCCTATACACACAAAAACGAACCCATACTAAAATATTTCACAATCTTTCCATTCAAACTTCCCCATTCAAACCACATTACTCACTCATACTAATCATCACACACACAAGCATTTGTGGCTTCTTGGTGTCCAAAGGGATACTTTTCCTGTCTACTGGTGGACCAAGGGGCGCTCACCAAACAATGCAAAGATCTAGTGAATTGACTTAGTTGTGCAATAAACCACTTATAAACATGACTAATAAATTCGGAAGAAACCTTTTAGACTGTACAACTAGCTTAATCTGTTTTAATAGTACGATTGTTTGGTATCCAACAGAAAAGGTCTACGCGTTTCTAACCCCCTCAATCCTGGGGTTCTCCTCAGGACCAAAGACAACTGTGAAGAAAAAGAGAGTACAAAACTAATGTTTAAAAACTCTGACTTGCATCCTCAAAAACGCATCCACTGAGAAAGTCAGCCAGATCAAAATCTTACCTATTTGTTCGATACCAAAGTGATCAATAACATTTTTCAACAAGAAACAGGATAGTCTACAAAGACATAAATCAAACAAAGCAAACCGCTGTCAAACATTGTCCAAAAAGTGTAAGGTATTCAGTCAGGGCTGTGGGCTGTGCCATTAGATATGAAATCTTACCAGAAAATATTTGTTGGACTTGGCCCTTCTGGCAGGTTCACCCCTGAACTTTTTGCCTGGTGTTATTAAATAATTATGGTGATTCTTGGTTTCTGCGCACTTTCACTGTGTCCCAGTGGAAAGTGCGTGCGCACTCTGAGTGCGTGGAGTAAGGTTAGTCTGCCCTCCCATAGGAATGCATGGGGAATGTCTGTGTCCCTGGTAGTTCCTGATGCGTGAGATGTGCAGGCACGAGTCTGGTATGTGCAGACTCGTGTGATTGAATGCTGCACAATGATATATGCGGCATGATTGTGTCTAGTGTGGAAGTGCCACTTCTAGAAGTTGGCATGCTTGTGTAATTTGTGTCTGGCTTGTGATTGGCTGGAGCTGGCTGGTGAGCCTGGCTCCAGGAGTCTGGATGGGTCTGCCCGGTGGTGAGTGTGGAGATTAGCATGCTGATGGCTGGGGAGGAGTGCACCTGGGTCCTGAATAGGGCTTGGTTTTCCCCACACAATGCTGGCTCCGCCCCCTATGGTGCGTCTAATGTTCCTAGCCCTGCCAGTGAATAGAGTGAGGGGCTGAGCACATCAGGGGTGCTCCCAGACCAGCTGCGACTGGTCCTTCCCCCACCCTGCACCTTTAGACAAGGGATTTCTCTGTATAAAAGGAGGCTGTGACCTCTTGTCAATAGTTCTTGTTTCCAACTCAAATCTACCAGGGGCATGCTGCTGCTGGGGCCCAGGGGAAGGCTTGCCTCCCTGGGCCCTGCCCAGCCCCTGTACTACTGCTGTCCTGGACCCTGGAAGGACTTTGTGCAGGTCCCTGGACTTTTGGGACCCTAGCGCCTGGTAGCGCTTTATTTCACACTAGCGCTTGGAAGCGCTTTTCTTTTGCCCTCCTGGTCTGCCTAGCACTTGGGAGCGCTGTTGCACTAAGCCGGTGCCCACCCGGCATTTGCCCCGTTTTAATTGCTGATTTTTGGGCCCCCAAGCGAGTGCCCACCTCGCTGCATATTTAAAATTACAGAGGGAGCCTACCCCTTGTTGTATCCCCGAGCTCACCGCCGCTGGCCCGGGACCCCTCGTGATGTCCTCCCCGGGCCGCGCTGGGATTGGCTGCCGGCCCGGGATACCCCCTGACGTCTTTCCCTGGGTCGCGCCGTGATTGGCTGCCGGCCCGAGGAGATCTCAAAGTCCCGCCCCCGCCGCGGAGCTGGACGGAGGCAGGAAGTGGCGCGAGCGTTGTGGGGCTCCCGTGACCAGGAGGGAGCCCCAGATACTGATTTGCCCAGGAGCCTTGCGGCTCCACCCTAAGTCCCGGTCCCGAGATGGGGGACCGGGTGAAGACCTGGCGAAGCGGGCGCATGAGGAAGGCGGGGCTCCCATGAGGAGATAGAGCCCTGCCGAGCGCTACCGCCGCCCGAAGAAGAGACAGCCTACCCCCGCCGATGAGCCGGTAAGTTAAGACGGCTGGGGTGGGGGGAAGGCCTCACGAGTCACAGGGGCCGCAGGGGCAGCATCCGAGCGGCCCCGGTTGGCAGTGGGCCGCTCCCCTGTGACCGCCTCATTGCTTCTCTTTTTCTTCAAGTCCCCCAGAGAGGGACTCCAGCATTCGGGGCCTGGGTGTTCAGAGCCCACGAGGCTCCCCGCCCACATTAGTGTTTTTCGAGCCATGAGGCTCCAAGGGGGCAGTTTGTGTTTAGATCCTGCGAGGATCCCCCGAGGCCCCGCGTCCCCAGAGCCAGATGGCTCAGTTTGGCGCCGTGGTTGTCCCAGAGGGCTGATGAGAGCCATGGTAACGATTATCGGAGCAGGAGAGACGAGGCAGGATGACCGCGAACATCAGTTAAATCAACAAAAAAGACCTTCACCACTGTGAGAGTGAGGAACCAAAAGGAATTCAACATGGAATCTGTATTATGAAAAACACGAATATTAGAGGCCACATTTTTCGTCAAAAACAAAGGGCGACCATAACCGAGAGCTCCAGCATAATACCTGTCTCTTCCTGCCACACAAACTAAGATAAAGACTGATTACTTAGCGACATACTTATTGTAAATTTGGGGGATTGGTTATTGATGTAAAAAAAAAAGTCAATACTCGTACACAGAAGAAATTAGACATATCTGGGTATCACTAAAACTAAAGGTACCCTGCACACACACGCTGAGGGGAGAATAAAACTATTTCTGATCTGGTCCTGAGGAAGGTGGTCAGAATCGACCGAAACGCGCGTAGACCTGGCTTGGAAAATACACAAATAATATCTGTGTTACCTCAACCTTAGAAATTGTTTTTGGGTTTGGAAAGAGTGTAGAGATGTATGAATGAGTAAGTGTGTATGGTGTTTGGTGTGTGATAGTCAGGGTGTTGTTCTTCACTGTATAAGCACTTATTTTTTAAATATATTGTAAATATCAAGGTATTTCTCATTGTATTTTAATACTGATTGGATTATAACCTATGTTTATGAATTGATGAATACATAAGGAAAAGTTTTAAAAAAAATAAAAAAATATTTTTGATGCACTACAGAAAAAGAAAAACTAATAAAATATGTAAAATGAGAGAACTAATTTTGTTGAATCTGTGTTAACATGAAGGCTAACTGGTTACATTTATGAGCTATGCCACATAAGAAAGTACGAATTAACCACGGGGGAATTTCAGTATTTTTACAGTTTTACTGATCTACAGCTGCCCAGCAAGTAGTGGGCAGCTGCTCCGTTTAGGTTTTGCTTTCTAGGTACATGACTTTGGACTAGGAGTGAGACGGACTTCTTCATCCCTACCCTGGCCTTCCCCAGCTGCGCAGCACTTAGTGCCAGCTGCAGCGTTTAGGCCCCTTGCTATTGTCCTCAGGTGCCCAGCAAGTAGTGGGCAGCTGCTACGGTTAGGTTTTGGCGCAGTGGCGCAACCTGGACTTTGATGTAAGTTCTGTGCTAATGTGAATTCTGCGAATTGTTATTTGCTGCACCTCTGAATGTGTTTTAAATGCGTCATGTGCCTTGTTCCTTACACCTCTGAATGTGTGTTTATGCATCATGTGTTTCTCCTGCACCTCTGAATGTGTTTTGATGCGTCATGTGCCTTGTTCCTTACACCTCTGAATGTATGTTTACAAATCATGTGTCTTTCCTACACCTCTGAATGTTTTATGCATCATGTGTTTCTCCTGCACCTCTGAATGTGTTTTGATGCGTCATGTGCCTTGTTCCTTACACCGCTAAATGTATGTTTATACATCATGTGTCTTCCCTACACCTCTGAATGTTCTATGCATCATGTGTGAAGCTTCTGATTGTTAAATGTTCTAAGTGCTAGTTCTTCTAAGTGCATATTCCTGGCAGTGCTGCCTGTGGTCCTGTCCTGTACATAATCCCCTGTAAATTCTGCCTGTGCCTGTTGGCACATTGTAAAGTGTGTGTTTCTATCTAATGTGTTTTGCAATACAAAGGCTATTTTTACATATACCTTGTGTGGAGTTCCTTTTGTGGGGGGCCTTGGATGTTGTTGCTGGTGGGTGCGTGCGCAAATGCTTTACACATCGCCTCTGAGATAAGCTTGACTGCTCGTGCCAAAATACCAAGAGGGTGAGCAGGGGTTGTCTTGGCGGGTAACTTCCTTACCTTAACTTAGGAATGGTGGTTTCTGCCTGGCTTTGGCGCAAGCCTTAGCCAACCAGAAATCCCATTTCTAACAATATTCTTTTAATGCCTGTAGGCTCCAGTTTCCAATATCTGCATAAACAATGTGTTAAATACACAGTGTCAAAAGAGTGTTCTCTACTAAGAGTTTTGCCGGTATAAAGGATGACCTTGTTGTTTAAACATACCTCATTACTGATGATTTGATGGCATTTCAACATAGAAACCGTCAAGCAGAGAAAATCCTCAAGTGTGGGTCTTTTCTCTATAAAGAGCACATATAAATATTAGATGGCTGTAAATGAGGTCAAGGCCGGTCTGAGTTTTTAATAGTAATGTCCTTTATTGTACCTTGTAGAATCATGGAGCTTCATGTCGTATTTGCACGCGGTGTCTGCTCGGTTTTTGTAGAGTTCTGTAAATTGTTTGGAATATTGTAAAATCAAATAACTGGTTGAGCGCGAGTACGGTGAAATAATTGTTTGCCCCCCCCCGGGTGCCTCCGACTCGGCATTGTTTGAATTTTATGGCGTGTACCTGGCACAATTAGTGTTGCATAGCTTCTGCTACTGCGGTGTGTCGGGCGCGTCAAAGTGAGCGCGCGCTCGGTGGTGCTTCACTTTTGCCAAAACCGGTTCTGGAAGTTAAACCTACGGAGAATTTTACAAAACTGTGAGTCAGCGACTCCGCAAAAGCGTGCTAGCATAAATTGGATTGCTCCAAGACCATACATGTGTATATGGCGCCAATCCTTTGTCGATTACGAGCTCTCCTGCGTGTGACTCTGTTGCTGGCTTTCACTTCTGTGTTGTGGCAGCCATGAGTTGTTATGGGAAAGCCAGTTTTAAGGCTTGTGGGAACTTGCCGCTTGGAATTCTGGTTACTGTAGTGTGATGGTAACTGAGGCACTATTTTAAATGAGAGTCTTGCGGATTACAGGTTAACAATGTCAGATAGTTCATTTAAGCCTGAGCACGCTGTGTTAAACTTCACAGTTATCATTGCCTCACGTTGTGATAATTTCAAATCTGGATTCCCACCTCTTTGATCTCTCTCAATTTTGGATATGATGGTCCAGCGAAAGTCTTGTTCGGAATGAGATTTTTTGATCCAGTGGTTTACCAGTAGAGCAGTGACCACTTGTTTTCTAATCCAGAACTTTTGTAGAGTAATGCCTTGCCGACCTTCCTGGTTCGTTTTGCCAATATACAGCAAGGACACAAAACTCCATAGAAAACATTTTTCTGTTTTGCAGTTCGTAAATGTGTCATGTTTTCAGTGATTTCCATTGTGGCTGAATAGAGATCCTTCAATTGTCCTGTTCACAGCAGACACAATTGTGTCGCATTTGTGATGCCCTGTAACTGGAGCTAAGCCTACAAGTTGTCTGAGGGACAGCTTTGGTGGAACTTTTCGGGCTGCCCTCACAATGTGGTTAGAAAAGATTTTATCTTTTTTGAACGCAAACAGTGGAGCATTAGCAAAAGTCGGATCTTGATTTTGGATCAAGTGCCAATTTTGGTTAATGTTTTTTTTAAGGTTAGAGTTGGGACAAAAAGTTGTCACAAAAACTTGGCGCTGTAATGGCTTTTTTTCGGCTTTCTGTAGAAGTGTTTCCCTAGGGGTCCACCATGCTCTCTTCATTGTTGATTTTGTCAGTTTTTTTGGGTAGCCTCATTCTAATAGTTTCTCACCCAAATTGCTGATGTGTATATTGTATTCGTCCTTGAATGTACAATTACGGCAAATCCCCAAAAATTGGCCGTAACGAAGATTATCTTTCAGACTTCTGGGGTGATAACTGGAGAAAAGTAGTGCCTTATTTCTGTCTGTAGGTTTTTTATACAGAGTTGTCACCAGACCACCATCTGATGGATACACTTCGACATCCAGAAAAGGCATCCTGTATGGTGACTGATTCATACTGAATTTAATGTCTGGCGATCTTTGGTTGAGCCAATCATAGAACTGTTGTAATTCATCCGTACTTCCTGACCATACCAGAAAAATGTCGTCAATGTAACGCATCCATGATGTAATGAACTATCTGAAAGGATTTTTCTTATACACAACTTTTTCCTCATACATCGAAATGTAGAGTACGGCCAATTCTGGTGCGAAGGGGCACCCCATCGCAACTCCTTTTGTCTGATAAAAGAACTCATTCCCAAACATGAAATAGATTCTTTTCAGTGCAAACGTAGCCAGTTCCAGAATAAATTCTGTGGGCACCCTTAGCGGTTTAGTCCTTTTTTCCAGGAAATATGACAGGACGGCCAGGCCATCGTCTTGCGGAATCTGGGTATATAATGAAGTAACATCTAGTGTTACCATTATGTCTCTGTTGACTTGAAAGGAAACATTGTCCAATTTAATTATGAAGTCAGTAGTGTCTTGGAGGTACGATTGAACTTCCTCCATAAACGGTTTCAAGAAATAGTCGACATATTTAGAGATCAATTCGATCAAGGAGTCACACCCAGAGATGATTGGTCTTCCTGGGGGAAAAGTCTCATTTTTGGTCACTTTAGGTAACACATAAAAAACTGGAATTCTAGGAAATTTGTTATGTAAAAAGATGTATTCCTTTTGGCCTAAGAAGCCTTCTTTGAATCCAGATTTTAAAATGGAGAAAAGTTGGCACTGGAGTTCATTCATCGGGTCTTTTGAGATACGCTTGTAGCAGACTGGATCATTGAGTCGCTTAAGTGCTTCCACTGAGTACTCAGGGGTGCCCCAGACAACAATTGAGCCCCCTTTGTCTGCCTGTTTGATAGTCACTGAAGGGTCATCCTTGAGAGAGATAATGGCATCACGTTGTGCTTTTGAAATGTTACGTTTGACATATTTGGACTTTTGTTCCATATTTGAAATTGCAAACAGAATGGCTTGTTCGAAGGTCTTGATCTCTTGCGGAGTTTTATTTGCTGTAGGGCAAAAGTTGTTTATGCAGATATTGGAAAATGGAACCTGCAGTTACTAAAAGAATATACGCTTTACACCACACCACCTGCCCCTTTTTCAACTGGTAAGATTTCATATCTAATGGCACAGCCCACAGCACTGACTGAATACCTTACACTTTTTGGACAATGTTTGACAAATTTATTTTCCTGACAGCAGTTTGCTTTGTTTGATTTATGTCTTTGTAGACTATCCTGTTTTTTGTTGAAAAACTTTATTGGTCACTTTGGGATCGACCGCATAGGTAAGATTTTGATCTGACTGACTTTCTCAGTGGATGCGCTTTTGAGGATGCAAGTCATTATCTTTAAAAATTAGTTTTGTTCTCTCTTTTTCTTCACAGTTGTCTTTAATCCTGAGGAGAACCCCAGGATTGAGGGGGTTCAAAACGCGTAGGCCTTTTCTGTTGGATACCAAACAATCATACTATCGATATAGATTAGGCTGGTTGTGCAGTCTAAAAAGTTTCTGCCAAATTTATTAGTCATGTTTATAAGTGGTTTATTGCACAACTAAGTCAATTCACTAGATCTTTGGATTGTTTGGTGAGCGCCCCTTGGTCCACCAGTAGATAGGAAAAGTATCCCTTTGGACACCAAGGAGCCACGAATGCTTGTGTGTGTGATGATTAGTATGAGGGAGTAATGTGGTTTGAATGGAGAAGTTTGAATGGAAAGATGGTGATATATTTTAGTATGGGTTGTTTTTTGTGTATATAGGCTAATTTTTCTTTAATTGTGTATTGTCTTCTGAATTGTTGGATGTGGTGTTTTTTCTACATTTAATGAAAAATGTTTTGTTCATTTCTTTGAAAAAAATAATTAAATTCGAAAATAATAAACATTATTGACTAATAACGATGTATATTGACTCATAGCCTTTTACGCCTTGCTAAGCAGGGAAAGTTGATCAGCAGTATTGGCATTTGCGGTTGTTTTGTTGTTCAGCCTTACTGATGAGAGCCATACCCATTGTTGTTCTTTCCTCTGTAATGTAGGTCAGCTGCAGCACAGGGATTGCTCAGTGCATGGAATGCGTTACACACAGGCGCTAGGCCTGGGCCCGACTCTCCCCAGGCCTCCTCTGCTACGTGCCCCACCTTCTCCTCACCTGGACATTGACACTGGGGCTCAATATGCTGCACTCTCTCCAAATCTGTAACTCAGCCAGCTGAAGCCTCGGCCAGGTGGGATTTCACAAGCCTGGGTACAGCATTCGCTGCCCACTATGCCAGGGAACCTCCTGATTCATTTGTGACAAAGTTGCAGCGCTTCCACCACACAAGTTTGGTGCAGCTCAGGGACCTCCCCCTCCACAGCGTTCAGCCAGCACAACATCCTATGGCATGTGATGCAGAGAGGTACGGCACACCATTGATAATTTCCTCCGTGCACCCGGTGGTATTGATGGATCGTAGTATGCGATGCAGACCTCCATACGTTGGTACGCAGAATCACTTCTACCGTTCACAGCTCCGAGGGGTGCAAGGCAGTCTTCTCACACAGGTCAGCAATGTGTCTCCATGAGACCTGCCAGATGTCACCACCAAGTAAGGGCAATCGCCATGCCTCAATGTATACCTCCATGGCCCAGCAACTACACAGCACCTCCGCATCCCACTCTGGCTCCCAGACACAGGCCAAGCGAGGTCTCCGGGCCCTGGGGACTGTCTGTGCATTCAAGGTTTTGGAAACCATTGTATTGCAAGGAGTGTGCAATGAGAATTAACGCATCACTGGTTTGACACAGCTAGGCACCACTTTTCATAGCCCTGAATTTCCTCTTCCAATGGGTCTCTGGCTGGTCATTCTGTCTTTTGGGGGGCTTGGGGTGGTGTTGATCTATGCTGCACTTAGCCCTGGCTGCTCCATTCTGTATTCCATTGGTTTTATTTCCTATTTTTCATTAGAGGTGGACCTATAGGTTAATATTGCCTCTAGAGGCAAAACAAATCATGCAGGACTGACTAACTTGAGTTTTCTGGTGCTAATAGGCCTTTCGTCAGTTTTTGCACTCTAACGTCAGAATTTGTATTGCCTTCACGCTAGTGTTACCAGCAGTTTTTACCGCAGCTACCTGAAACTATCGCCATGTAGCAACATATTTAAATACATAGCTAACAGGGCAATAGTTTTTGGTGATAGGCCGTGTTAAAAAAACTGCTGCTAACAAGCGGTAGAGTTTGTCAGTGGAAGTTCTTGTACATATGCCCCTAAGTTACTTTGCAATACAAGGCAGAGTCAACACTGAGAAAAACCACACCATGCAATCCTATGGGGAAAACGAAGTTAGCAATTTCAGGGAACTAAAACAACTTTTGGTGTTGTCTTTTTGGGGGTAGAACCAAGGTTCCCCAAGGTTCAATTCTGCACTCAAGGTGCACCCCCAGCGGCACTAAAGTGGCCAGGTGCAGAGTGCAGGGGTGCCAATACTAGTCAATGGGGACTAGGGGCACAGCTGTTGGAGGCTGCTCATGGGAAGGTAAAGGGGCCTTGGAGAGTAATCTTCAGGAGTTAAGGCAAGTGCAAAGGGGAGCCCAAGGCAGCAACAAAAGCACACCACCGGCGGCACAGGGGTGGCCGGGTGTAGGGTACTCACACAGTGTTGAACAGCCAATGTTACCTTATGGAGATTGGCAGTTCTGGTTTCAGGCTGCAGACTCAGACCAGGAGATCTCTTCGATGGAATCAGCAGCCAGGGGAGGAAGTTGAGATGCCAGGTGATCTCGGGACACCATTGGCTCTGGTAATCAGGACGCAAGGCCGGAGGATGCAGGGGTGTCTTTGGGCGTCAGCTTTCTGCTTACTGGGAAAGTCATAAATGAGGGGCGTCATCATGAAGAGGTTGCAGATGTCGACACTGTACTTTTGAGGTGACACCCCTCAATTGTTTGGAGGTCAGGACTGCTGGGCAACCTCTTCAGGAACTGTGGGCCCTTGGGACACAGGTCAGGGACAGCGGGCAGAGGTAAGTTCTGGAGCAGGGTTTCTTGGTTTCACAGGGTCTTGATCTTCTTTTGGGGACAGGGCCGCTGTCCTTGGGAGTCTTGAGTCTTTATTGAAGCAGGGGATCCGTCTTCACCAAGCCTGGAGGTTACTGATCCTTTTTAGAGCTGTTCTTTTCTTCACAGGGTGGTTCAGAGCGGCAGACAGGGCGGGAGCCAACTCAGTTGGACCCCGAGTCTTCACTGCTGAGACCTCTTCAGGTTCCACTCTTCGTAGGTCGTCTTTTCTACTGAGCAGGGTTCAGGGGTGCCGCTAAGTACTGTATTTAGGGGCGTTACTGTTGTAGCAAGGGAGTAGCCAATGGGCTACTGACCTTAAGGTGACTGCACCCATGGTGTGCTAATCGCACATGGTGGAGTCAGCATAATCCATAACCCTCATTTGAGGTTGCCTGCCATCTGTAAGATGGCGGGCACTGAAGAGTGGGCCTCAGCTCACCAACCCCCCACCTGAGGGGAGGGGTTGGAACATGTGGGGACACCTTCTGGGCTGTCCTAATTTTACCAGCCTGTCTTCCTGCCAGAAGGGGTTGAGACAGGAAGGGGGGCAGCTCTTGATAGAAGGAGAGGCTGGGGGACACGTTGCAAAGGTGGCAAGACCTTTGAGGCACCCCTGCCACAGATAGCTCTTCCTGACCTGGGGGAGGTGTGAATAACTCTGGCCGGGAAAAGCTTTTTTTCTGGGCATTGGGAGCAAAGGTTCCCACGCCAGGGGTCCAGAAGCCTGTCTAATTTTGCAGGCTGGTGTTCACCAGTCAGTAATCCTCCAGCAGTTGGCTTGGATCAGGTGTCCCCTATGGAAGGGACCCTTGAGTGCTTGAGGTAAAATGTGGTACTGGAATCAGTACAGGTTTATTATTCTGATATATTTGATACCAAACATCCCAGGCTTTAGTAAAGCCATTATGGTGCTAGGAACCTCTTAATGACCATTTCTAGACCATACACTCAGTGTGGTGGCTTTACTACGCATGTATAATATCTAAGAATGGCCTTAGAAATTATAGGGGCATGTCTTGATCATGTAAATAGGCCCTCACATGAGGTATAGTGCACCTTCTCTTAAGAGTGACTTACCTGGGCCTCATGCAGTGCTGGCCAGGCATGGCACACAGGTATTTGTGCCATGTCAACTTTTCACTTTTAGCTGAACCACAACATGCAGGCTGCAATGGTAGTGGTGCTTGTTTGTGGTGAGAGGTCTCTGGGCCTGCATAATACATGCTTAGGCCTTTCCCTGGTTACCATGTCCTTGGTACCAAAGATACCCCTTACAAGGGACTTGCAGGTAGGCCAGGAGTTGTGCCAACAGTTGAAACACTGGCACACGTTAGGTAAAGAACACAGGCCCTAGGAACCTGATTGACAGAGACCCTGGGCACACCCAGCCAAAATGCATCAGGAATCTGGCAAAAAGGAGGAGGGTTACTGCAGCAGAAACCCACCTTCCTACAATATAGTAAAGCCAGTAGGCCACCAACAACTAGATTGTTGTCACACTATGTTACAGGCTGTAGAATTTTGTAGAGTTATGCTGCTGTTCAGCCACTGTGACAAACCTTTGGAATATAATTTCACTTTGATGATTCTAGTAAGGCCCTATTGAGAAGGGCTGTATATTGTGTTGCAAACTATAATTCTGTATATGTTTATAATTTATAAATGTATGCCTGATGGTTGCCAGATTCTACTCTCTTCTGTAGGCTTGTGGCATAAAAAATGTCAATCCTTTGGTAAAGGGTAGAGGCCTTATCAGTTCACTGTGAAAGTTAATGTCAAGTTCCTTAGGTGTGATCTGTTTTTAATGGAAAGTTATGATAAAGAAGGTAGGTATTCCTTACTTATTTTTAAAGTATGTGTTAAAGGCAAACAACTTTTAAGGGTGGATTTGCACTATACTGTGAGAAAGACTGTAGGGAGGCATTTTGTTACAAGGAATCTTGCAGATTACTGGAGAAGGCAAGAGTGTTGGTGCTGGTGACTCACCTTAAACCATGTGAATAGATGATTTGCACTATGACAATCCTCATCAGACTGTAGCAGTAGGGCTTTTGTATTCTTTTTACATATATATTTTGTGCACATTTGTAATTTTACTACAAGATTGCCTTGTGGGAAGGATTATGAACAAACACAGTAGGTTGGAGTTGCATTTGATGACAAGCTAATAATAAAGGTTATAGGCTTTAATCTTTATAAAGAAAAGTTACCATAAAGGCAGTAGACCAGCTATATTAATTGTGATAAGTATGTATTAAAGTCCACCTGCATTTCAGGGTGGATTGTTATTGTTACTAAAATCTACCGATAGTCGGAATCCTTGTTAGGCCCTCTTAGGATAGTATTTTGCTTTGCCAACTGTAATTCTGTATACTTTTTAGTTTTATAAATATATCCCTGATGGTTGTCTTCTGGGAAGATGTAAACCCAGCAAAGGAGGCTTCAGCTGGTTATGGTGATAATTAATTGATAAATGTTAATGGACCGCTGCACTCCAGGGTAAACAATGTCATTCAAAGGTGAGTAGAGTACTCCTTTAGTAGGTGCACAGGAAGTCACCTTCTGGATCCAAAAGGTGCTATGAATCTGAAAAATGGAGCAAGCCTTACAGCGAGTAAGGACAATTCCTGGGCACTCTGGTAGGCACAAAAGTGTGTGATTCAAAATATGGACTTTCCAAACGTAGTTGTGATCATAGTAATTTTAGATTTATTTCAAAGAATTGTTATCCATGGTAGTGATAAAGTTCAACAGTTCAATCATATTTCTTTCATATGATACTGATATTTTTCAAAGTTAGATCAAGAAATCAAACAAGTGAATGAATTCCAATGGTTAAATGATCCCCGATGCATTTCGTGCAGGGTTGCACTTCTTCAGGGGGAATCTATGGGGTAAAGGAAAAGAATATGTAGGACGCTAAAAATACAGGAGACTTTGATGCAAAATACATGCAAATAAAGGTCTGTGGGATTAATGTGAAATATACTGTTCACGATAAGAGTGGCAGAAGGGTTAATATCGGCGTATGGCAGGTGATTGGAAAACAAACATGAATATGAGCGTGATGAGAAAGTCCGGTGCTACTAGATGGTGATAAGAAAAATCAAAGGTTGAAATGTGCAGATAAAAACGTGCCTCAATATATTAAACCGATGGTGAGGGTCATGAACTGACGTATCATGGGTGAAGAGCTTTGTTAACTGTGAGCACAAAGCGGGTGCATGATGTCGTGCACCACGGTAAAATGTTAAAGCGGGCGTGCAGTTTAAGTGGAAACCAAAGGAGGTTAAGGAAAAATACTGGAGAGTGCTCTCTTACCGATTATAAACGGTTATAAACGGTTAAATACATTCTACGAGGTTCCGACGGTAAACTCCGGTTCGAGTGAACGAAGACCCGGAAGACGCCGAGCATGCGCACATGCTGTGCACTATGAAAGAAAAACTAGGGTGGTCATAGAAAGCAGACTTCGCAAGGCAGGGACGGAGAGTGAAGTAAAGGTGTCGAGGTGGATGTGAAAAATAAAGGTGCAACGATCGTGGTGAAATAGAGATACCACTATGGTGTACGAATGGTAAACAAAGTAACAATTGTCATGAACAAAAAATACGACAGAAGACCAAAATGGACAATAGTGCAGAGGGTAAAGTGACATAGAGGTGAAATAAATAAGATAAAGAAAATGAAATAAAAGTGTAGACATGAAGGAAAATTAGAAGGTATCAACCATACCACAGGTAGGAGGAAAGTAAGAAATAGGTAAAAGGGGATGAGTTAGCAAGAGGAAAATGCGCTAAAGAGAGATCAAAACATGTATGCAGTACATAGCAAATATAAGGCTGATGCAGTAATCTACAAGTGACAACTATATTCCAGTCTGTCATTTAATCCTTTCGGATGGATGGCGAGAAGGCGATGTATCCAATACAATTTGCGACGAAGCAGATTTTTGTTATTGTCAATGTGAGGGTATTTGTCCACCACTTCTAGGATAAGAAAGCGAATTTGGCTGGGATTATGACTCTGTTGGATGAAATGAGCCGCTACACAGGATTTAAGGTTTTTCGTGAGTATATTGCTACGGTGCTCTGTTAATCTTGTTTTAATTTTTCGCTCAGTTTTGCCCTCATATGGGAGGCCGCAAGGGCATTTCAGCATATATACAACATTCATGGAATCGCAAGTAGCGTTTACTCGAAGATGAATGGGTGTTCCTTGAGTTGGGTGAGAAAGGCAATTACCTGGAATAATGCTACTACAGTGGCCACAGTTGTGACATGGCATGGTGCCTTTAAAGGTGATGTGACCTGTTGTTGTCGGAAAATATATTTCTATTGCCATAGGTCTGGTCTATTTATTATGAAAAGTTATTGATAGTGAAAATCATATGTTAATATCAACAGGCATTTTTAATGGATTGTTATGTCTCTGTATTAAACCCTACAGGCATGTATTTTGTTACACAAAATGTCAAATTTCCTTTGTAGGGAATAATTTTGGGCTTGATTGCGGCCTCTGATTTGCACTGCAATAATTCTTGCTCAAATGTCTTCCTAGGTGTCTTGCTAAAATAATTAAAGAAGACACACATCCTTATACATGAATATATCCATATAGATACATAGGGGGAATTTAGATCTGCTCATTCTGCCATTGGACTGCCTGAATTTAATTTACACTCTGGGCCACAATGAGGCCCCTTGCGCCACCGGAATATCACTTTTTGTGACGTTCTGTAGCGCAGGAGCTTGCTCCATATTTACAAGGTACCTGTGAGCCACTTCTTTGGGCTTAATGCTGCCTCTTAAATATCCTTCTCTTTAACACAGTTTTCTGGGTTAAAGGGGCATGCAATGGGTGTTGCTGGGGTTTTTTGTAGCAATATTCATGGCTTTTTGACACAGCCCCAGATATACAAGAAATTGTAACTCTGAGGCAGCGCCACAAACTTACTCCTCTGGAAAAATATCTTTATTTCTCCTTGTTTTTTCTTTTTCTATGTGTGAGGCATTCTGCGGCACACATAGAAAGAGGGAAAAGGCTTGTGATTGTTTTTGTGCAGGAAAGTTTCCCTTCCTGCATAAAAATAATCATCCCTGCACTTCCTGCATAAAAATAATCATCCCTGCAACTCAGGCTACTTTGCACCATGGTGCAAAGGTGTCTGCGTCGGTGCACGGCAGCCCATTGTACTCCGTCGCAGGAGAAAAGGACAGGAATGCGCTGTATCTGATAGATAAGGCGTGTTCCTGCCCTTTGCTTTTAGCGTAGGGCAGCGCATCAGGAAGGCCTACAGCACTGCCCTTCGACAAACCCTCATTAATGAGGCCCTTTTGTTTCTATCCATGGCAGCAGACTGCATGGGGTAATGGTTCAGCATGCATCAGTCATTGGCTCTTTTGCCCTGTGAATGATGGCATTTTCCGATCATGTGTGTACATCCTCTGAAAATAAGTATGCTTCAGTATAAAGGCTAGATAGCCAGGTTGTTAGTTTTCATTTTTTTCCTTTCATATTTCCCCTTTTATTTCTTTGCTTTTCCTTTTTTTGTTTTAATGTTTCTCAAGAGGGTACTACAGCTCTCCAGACAGTGCTAATGTGTTGCTTGCATGCCGCTCATTTCATCTGCAGTGTGCCTCATTCTGCATGCCCACTTCTTCGAAACCAGGAAATTCTGGAATGCTTTTGTCCATAGTGTATCATTGATTTACCATTGCAAGATGCCCAATATACTGTTTTTAAATGTGGTGGCCATACATTAACCTTAAAATAATGATACACTGTTTACAATACCTTTGCAAGACAGACACCCGCTGCTATTTTTAGTTTTTGAATATATGGCCACCATGTTTAGAAGGCAGCTTGCTTTTTTTTCAACTTGTATTCTTTTAATTTGTCTTGCATATGTTGTTGAGTTTGTGTGTGTTGTATTGCAGTTGTGTCAAAGGGTGAATAGACGGATAAGTCAGTGAATTGATGAATGGGTACAACAGTTCAAAGAGGAAAGACAGTGTGTGTTGGATGACTTATTGAGTGTCTACACCCATCAGTGACACAAAAGGCACTTTCTCTCATAAGACAGGCCTATTTTCATTGACAATGCTTTTTTACCTATGAACATTCTCCTACCATTGCTATTTATTCATAAACTAATATTCTGCACGTGCATGAGTTTGATTCACATCATTGCCTATGGATTCTCAACTCGGTCTAAATGCACTGGTTTTTTTGTTGTTTTCCATACATTTGACAACTAGTCTTGGAAAGTATTGATTACGTTGCTATTTCAGATGTGCTTCTATTGCATTCATAACTTGAGATTCAATTTTCCAGTATGTGCAGTGAAAGCAATGCTCAGCTAAATGCATTGGTTGAGGGGGCAGCAGATGTCTCTTCTACATCTCTCTCAGCTGGGGTTCCTACTGCTTGGATGTAACTACGAGAAACCCACAGTTCTACTCCATAGGGAATATGTGATCCTACATTTGTCTCTGTTATTAAAGGAAAATATGTTTGAGGGTGAGTTCCAAAGAGCTTTTTGAGAGTTAGCATTATTTCTGCCGCAATTTTGTTGTTGATCCTTGTCAGACCTGTCAGCCTTAGGGTGCTCTTCCCCCAAAACTTTTGCCTCTCCTCCCCCCTTTTTCTGCACTTATTGTAGACATCTTCTTGTTTAACCATCCTGTGCCTCTGCCTGTCTGTGAAATCAACGTCTGGTTTAGAATGTCAGGGGCCCGGTTGTGCATTCATTCTATACAGTCACACAAGGGAAGTTGAGGTGTCTGCCCAGTATATCTTGATGGCCATCACCAGGCTAATGGGCCTTCCTGAGCTAGAGTATTGGGGGGAGCTGTCCCCTACACCTGATTAGGGCTGTGCCTGGCGTTTCAAAATGCTGTCTCCGCCCACCCCCCTAGAGTGTGTCTGGAGCCAAGACCAGTCACAACAATAACTTGTGCACTAAAAAAAAAACATTTTAGGTATCCCTATTTCAAAGGCCAAAGGTGTATTGGACGTAAAATCCTAAACTTTCAGAACACTTCTGGATCAAGAGGAACCCCTGCCAAGGAGAAGAGCTGTGTGGAGGTGTACTGTCCCTTTGTTGTGTATTGCTTTTCTGAGTTGGCCAGCAGATGCTGTTTCTGCTTTGGAGAAGAAAAGGACTAGACTTTGCTTTGTATGCTTTTTTGTGATGTTTCTCCAAGGGCTTGTGTGTGCTTGCCTCCTGTTAAGAAGTCTCAGGGCCAGCAAAAACATCATCTGCAGCATCCCTGAACTCCACTGCTGGCAGTTCTGACCTGCCTTGTGGTGCCAAATCCAGGTCTGGGCCCTCTGAGGTTGTTCCTGCTGCAAAGACCTACTTAAAAGTATAAAAATCAATGCATCTCCCTTCCAGCGCTTGTTTTCTGATGCAGCACTGCAGTGCAGGAGATATTTCTACACACAATTGCCCTGCGCCCGGAGAAATCAATGCAGCCCCTGTCAGCCGCCAAAGAAAACACCACAGCCTGAGTTCAGCGCACCGTGTCTCTGATGTTCGAGACCCCTGCACTGACTCAGATGCAGGACCTTTGGTGCAGCTGAAAAAATCTACGCATAGGGGGGCCGTGGCTCTAAAAATTGAGGCAGCATCTGTTTGTCGCAGCCGCATCGACCTCCAGCCCATTCAGATTTCCACACATCGCACCTGTGTGCCATGTTTTTCGTACGCATCACCTGCAGACCAGAACCATATCGAAATCGATGCCTTGCTTCTCCTACAGTCCGGATTTGACGCAACACTTCTGTTTGCAGCAAAATGATGCGTCACCTCCACAAGGACTCAGGAATCAGCGCATCACTGTGTTTTCCGAAGCCTCTTTTCTCTGCATCTGTTTTGCCTTGTGGATTTTGACACATCGGATAGGAACAGGGTGTAAAATCACCGCATCCATATAGTTCTATGGACAGAATTGCTTGAAACCTTTAAAAAGTAATATTTTTAGTTCAGTATGTTGGATTTTTGTCATTCTGGTCTTGTTTGGTTTGGATAAAGATACTTTATAAGTAGTGTAATATCCATT
This sequence comes from Lissotriton vulgaris, assembly GCF_964263255.1. Classification (NCBI taxonomy): domain Eukaryota; kingdom Metazoa; phylum Chordata; class Amphibia; order Caudata; family Salamandridae; genus Lissotriton; species Lissotriton vulgaris. The sequence goes on from NW_028248908.1 coordinate 146,335, forward strand.
AGTAGTGTTGTCACTGTTTTACTGTGTGTGTAATGTACAATAGTCTCTGAGATTAGCCTGACTGCTCCTGCCAAGCTACAAAGGGGATGAGCAGGGGTTATTTTAGCTGTGTAATATCCTAACCCTGACTTGAAGGGACCCTACTTAGACAGGGTGCATACCACTGCCAACTAGAGACTCCCATTTCTAACACTACATGTAATTTGCGAAATGTAATGTCATTTTATGACAAGGTATTGCACTTTCGAACACCACCACTGGCAGCTCTGTTATAATTAATTTCGTAAATTGTTAAGCTCGGATGCTTGAGTCGTTATCATGGGTACTTTTAATGCATCTGTTGTAAACATTAGGGTCAAGATTTTCATTAATGGGCAAGAGATTAGTGCAAGCTAATCATGAGCCACCCACCACTACCTACGAAAAAAAATCAATTGACAAAGAACACCAAATCAATAGCAAGCAACTATTCACCCTAGACTGTCCAGTTAAAGAAACGTTACATATAGTCCCCAGCATGTGCAAATCATGACTGTGATTCCTCATTCCACATTGTGTCTTAGATTATTAACACACTTGCAGACACATTTTCAGTCACAGAAAACACAGAGAACTGTTCAGAATGTTTTTAAAGTACTGGGTATACTACTATTATAAAGAGAGAACTATGTCCTTTAAGCCCGGTAAACTCGAAAACTACACCACCAATCCAAACACCAAATACATCTTTGAAAATGTCAGGGCAAGCAGATGGACATAGGCTATATAAAAAAACACAAATATACGTTGTTTAAAAAATAAAATATAAAAAAAAAGTAGTCCCTTGCAAGTAGCGCCGGCCGCGATATGCGTTCTGACATCAGGAGCAAGGGGAGGAGCGGCGTAGAGGAAGAGCGGCGGACTTGAGCGCGGGGAGGAGCGGCGGCGGAGGTGGTAGGTCAAGTACCCGCGGGTGCGCTCCGGGGGACCCAATGACAACGTAGGGGAGGGCGGGGGCCCTGAAGCAGCCTTAACGTCGTGGCGGGCGGGGGCCCTGAAGCAGCCTTAACGTCGGGGCGGGCGAGCGCACGGAAGCAGCCTTAATGTCGGGGCGGGCGGGGGCCCTGAAGAACTTTATGTTTATGTTGTTCACACAGCCCAGGGATCAATCAATCAATCAGGAGTTTGTTAAAGCGCGACTACTCACCCGTAAGGGTCTCAAGGCGCTAGGGGTGGGGGGGTGGGGGGGTGCAGGTTCCATTCCATCAAGGAGGGGGTCTGTCGAAGAGCCAGGTTTTGAGGTTTCTTGCGAAGATGGGGAGCGATGTTGTCTGTCTGAGGTGGAGCGGAAGGGCGTTCCATGCTTTAACCACGAGGAAGGAGAAGGAGCGGCCTCCCGATCTGGTCTTTCTGGTGCGGGGGACCACGGCGTAGGAAAGCTGGGCTGATCGTAGGGTCCTTTGGGGTGCGTGGAATTTGAGTCGGCTGTTCAGGTATGCTGGTCCGGTGCCGTGGAGGGCCTTGTGTGCGTGGGTGAGCATCTTAAAGGTGATTCTAGCCTCGACGGGGAGCCAGTGGAGTGTGCGCAGGTGCTGGGAGATGTGGCAGTGTTTTGGCAGGTTGAGGACCAGTCTTGCGGCGGCGTTCTGGATGTTCTGTAGCTTGCGGATGAGGTTTTTGTTTATTCCGGCGTAGAGTGCGTTGCCGTAGTCGAGTCTGCTGGTGACCAGGGCGTGAGTGACTGTCTTTCGGTGTTCAAGGGGGATCCATTTGAAGGTCTTACGAAGGAGGCAGAGGGTGTGGAAGCAGGAAGATGAGACAGAGTTGATCTGGCGGTCCATTTTGAGCTCGGAGTCCAGGATGATTCCCAGGTTGCGTGCGTGGTCTGTGGGGTTGGCGGGTTTCCGAGGGTGGTGGGCCACCAGGTGTCGCTCCAGGCGTCGGGGTTTGGGCCCATGATGAGTACTTCTGTTTTGTTGGTGTTTAGTTGAAGGCAGCTGTTTTTCATCCATTTGGCGACGGCTTCCATGCCTTCTCGAAAGTTGCGTCTGGCGGTGTTGGGCTCGTTGGATAGGGAGAGGATGAGCTGGGTGTCGTCTGCATATGACACGATGTTGAGTCCGTAGGTTCTGACGATGGGGGCAAGTGGAGCCATGTAGACGTTGAAGAGCGTCGGGCTGAGGGAGGAGCCCTGGGGGACTCTGCAGGTGATCGGTGTGGGGTCCGAGAGGAAAGGGGGGAGTCTGACCCGCTGCGTCCTGCCGGAGAGGAAGGAGAAGATGCAGTCGAGGGCCTTGTCCTGGATTCCTGCATCGTAGAGTCTGCGTATTAGGGTGCGGTGGGAGACTGTGTCGAACACCGCTGATAGGTCGAGGAGAATGAGTGCTACTGTTTCTCCTTTGTCCAGTAAGGTGCGGATGTCGTCTGTTGCGGCGAGGAGGGCGGTTTCCGTACTGTGGTTTTTTCTGAAGCCGGATTGGGAGGAGTCGAGGATGTTGTGTTCTTCAATGAATGTGGCGAGTTGGCTGTTGATGGCTTTCTCGATGACTTTCGCTGGGAACGGGAGCAGGGAGAAGGGTCTGTAGTTTTTGAGGTCGGTGGGGTCCGCTGAGGGTTTCTTTAGGAGGGGGTTGACCTCGGCGTGTTTCCAGTCGTCGGGGAACGAGGCGGTCGCCAGGGAGCGGTTGATGGTTTGGCGGAGCATGGGTGCGATGGTGTTGGCGGCTCTGTTGAAGATGTGGTGGGGGCAGGGGTCCATGGGGGCCCCTGAGTGGATTGACTTCATTGTCTTCAGTGTGTCTTCGGTGGTGAGGGCTGTCCAGTCATCAATCGCTGGTTTCCGGGTGTCCGGGGTGGTTGGTGAGGGTTCAGTGTGTTGGTTGTCTTCGTCGAAGTTGTCGTAGATGCTCTTGATTTTGTGGTGGAAAAAGATGCTGAGTTTGTCGCAGAGGTCTTGTGAGGGAGGGATGTCGGTAGACTCGCTGGTGGGTTGGGCGAACTCCTTGATGATGCTGAAGAGTTCCTTGCTGTTGTGTGCGTGGGTGGAGATTCTGTCTTCAATCGCTTTTTTCCTCGTTTCTCTGATGAGTTGATGGTGGGCGTTGGTGGCGGCTCTGAAGTTGTTGTGGGCTTCTGTGGATTTGGTGTTTCTCCAGGCCTTTTCAAGGCGGCGGCATGTGCGCCTGGACTCTCGAAGTTCGGTGGTAAACCATCTGGCTTTCTTGGCACGGGTATTGTTTTTCTTGAGGGGGGCTATGGTGTTGGTGCTGTCCGAGATCCATCTATGCAGGGTTCGGGCTGCGGTGTTGGGGATCACAATTATCTGGCAACTTATCACACGCAAAACAAAAGAAAGCACTCCAAAGCATAAGCAGAGATGGGCACTTACATTTAGGATTTATTAAACACTGAAGCAGCCTTAACGTCGGGGCAGGCGGGGGCCAAAACAAAAAACTGCACTCAAGAGCATAAGCAGAGATGGGCACTTACATTTAGGATTTACTGCACATTTCTAAGACGACAAACATCCTCAGGTTGACATCTTGCATGGCATTAACATCAATATGTATCACATAGCTCAAAATGAGGCCCACACTACCTCTGCTGCTATATTCATTTGTACTATTCTGCCAAAGATCAGTAAATAGCACTTCTCTGGACACTCTCTATAAGTAAGCAACTGATTTCAATGCACATTGGGCGGACGGGGGCCCTGAGGCAGCCTTTTGCTCCCGGACAACGTCGGGACGGGCTGCTAGTATACAAATAACTTCCTAGTAAACGAATATTAACACCAACATGTGTAGCTTGATTTAACCTATGCCCTTTCCCCCTTAACATCTCTTGCCTCCCTCCTCATTGCACTTCTCTAGTCTCTGAGGTGCAGATTTACAACAAAGTAACGCAGCACGGTGCAGGAAGTAATTTTGCTGTGCTGTGCTACGTTGCTTTGGAAGCACAGAGATGCGACATATTTACAAGAATATGCCGCATCTCTGTGCTTCCCCTGCGCTGGCGTGCAAACTGCAGCCATGCACTGGCGCAGGTGCCATTGCACCATGATGCAAGGATGCGTGCGTCGTGGGGAGATTGTTTTTGTGCAGGAAGGAGCACCACCAGTACGTCACGAAAAGTGACGTACTGGTGGCGCAGGGGGCTTGTAAATCTGCCCCTATTTACCTTTGCAATATGAATTCTGCCCAATCTTACCGCCCACTGCATCCGAGTCGAATGGCCCTCCACAAACTGCTGACATCAGTCTTTTAATGCTATCAGTTTAACAGCATCTTCCCACAATACCTTTCTCGGCCACCCACCTCTTGCACGAGGGTCCTTCGCATTGCTTCTCGCCACGACTTGCAGGACTCAAAGGTCCGATCCCCCATCTGCACTGGAGCGCCTCCACTTTGAGGTACAAGGGACTCCAGGCGCTTTTAAATGCTTTTGATATTTTTATGACTGACAGAAATCTACTGGTCAACAACTCTAAATTATATATTATGCATGTTGGCCGTCAACCTAAAAAGAATTTCGTTTTTAAACTGGATGATGTTCCAATCCCCGTCACGCAAACATTCTCATATCTTGGAGTCTTATTTGATACCAAGCTTAGCTGGGGTCCTCATCTGGCTAAAAAGAAAGGGGAATTGACGAGGGTTAATGCTTCTATTTTTAACTTTGCAACAAAATTGGGGAAGAAGCCAATTAATGCCATGATTAAACTCTATAATGCTAAATCGGTTGCAACAGCTGCATATGGCAGCGAATTATGGGGTTATGTAACCGGAGAACATCTACAGGTTGTTGAAAACAATTTCCTAAAACGTCTTCTCTGTGTCCCCGCCAGTACACCCAATCTGGCAGTACAGGAAGAACTGGGGACACAGTATCTCTGTGATATCTTTGCGCTAAGGCCTCTGACTTGCTGGGTGAAACTGTGGATAAATCAGGATATACCTCTTACCCATTTGATTGTAAGAGACCTTGTGTCTCAGGATAATTCCATGTGCGTCCCCTGGTTAAAATACCTGAAAACTGGCTTTTCCAGGCTGGGCCGTCTGAATTTGTTTGAAATCCCAAGTGGGATTGTAAAGGGGGATGTAGGTGCAATCAAACACGCTTTTTACAAGGATAGGCTGGCTCAAAGAGGAAGTGAGGAGCTCATGAAACCAAGTATCAGGAAATATGTCACGTTAAAAACCTGTGACAGTATGGAGCCATATCTAATGGGCACTTTCACTTCTCACGAAAAATTCTTGTTGTCTAGGTTCAGATTGAACATCTTCCATCATCTTTTAATCAGACCTGGCACCTTGGCGTGAGTCTCCCTTCCACTTTTTGGTGATGTGCCTCAAATGTTTTGCTGGTGTTAGCTGCTCAGGGCACTGCGCCATGGCCAATCCGTGCCGCAGTGCAAGTACTGTAAATGTAAAATGTAAATGTACAGGAATTTATATAGCGCAAATCACCAAGCGGTTTCTAAGCGCTTGCTTAGGGAACCCGTCCTGGTATTCCCCTGTGAGATAACCCCGGCAGGGTATCCGCAAGGTGAAAGCCAGGCATCCCGCCGCGAGGGGCCGTTGTGGAGATTAAGCAAGCTATTGCCCAGAGTCGCAGAGTGTGAACCGGTGAATCGAGTAGGCACCGGAGCGAGAATTGTCAAGTCCATGGACATTTTAGGACTCAAGACCCCGCCGAGCCGGGAATTGAACCCTGGTCCCGGGCTGACCTCTGCTTCCAGGTCTGCCTCCTCTAACCAGTGAGCCACACTTCTCCACGTAAAGTGTAAAGTGTACCTGTAATTGATTTCCATGATTGGCTCATTTGATTTACTGTCAGTCCTCAGTAAAGTACACCAGGAGTGTCAGGGCTTGTAAATACAAATACTGCTAGTGGGCCTGCAACGCTGGTTGCGCCATCCACAGAATCAGCCTTTTAAAATGTGTCTAAGGTCTGCCATTGCAGCACCTGCGTGCAGTCTGGAACTGCCATGCTGTCTGGGCAAGTGCACACACTTGCCAGCCTCTAAACCTTCCCTTTACTTCATGTGAGTCACCCCTATGGTAGGCCCTAGGGCAGGGTGCATTGTAAGCATAAGGTAGGACAAGCCCTGATGTGTGTGGCATGTCCTAATAGTGAATTACAGCCATTTTCGCTTTCACTATTGTAAGGCTACCTGCTCTCCATAGGCCAGAATGGGCGGCTGGAATTATTACACTATATAATACCAAGAGACTCAGGGAGCATGGTAGAAAGTCAAGTTTAGTATGTCTGAACTCAGAATAATAAAATACTTAGTTTAGTAAAGTTTATTTTAATATCCTGTGTCTGCAAATGCTACTTTTAGAAAGTTAGCATTTGCTTGCCTAACCATTTCAGCCTGCCTCTGCTCTTATGTGTATCTGCTGTCTGGTTTCTGTGAGTGACAGGGCTGGGCATGACACGTGGTGAATAGAGGGATTACACCAGGATGGGTATGGGGTGTGCCCCTTGACTCTGAACAGGGCTGTGCTCTGCCACCACAATGCTGGCTCCGCCCCCTGGGGAGCGACTGATGACTCCGCCCTGCACCTGTTCCAGGAAGAGGGAAGACTGTCAACAGAGTGCTCCTGACTGTACTTGTCATCACAATACTGGCTCCACCTCCTGCGGAGCGTCTGATGTGCCTGCCCTGCTCCCTGAAAGGAGAGACCAGAGTTTGCCAAACAAAGTGCTCCAGAGCTGAAATGAAATGTGCAAAGGCCCCCCCTGGCCTGCCAAGACAAAAGAAACTGTATATAAAAGTAGGATCCCTGCTCCTAACAAATCAGATCCTGCTTGTGAACCAAGACGAGCCTGAGGAGAAGGAACCAAGGAAGCTGAAGGAGGAAGACTGTCCCTATCCTGGGGGACTGGCCTGCAGTGGGAACCTTGCTGCCAAAGGAGAGGAAGAAACCCTGTTAAAAGACTTTGCTTTTGTTTTCTACAAGACTTGTGCTTCAAAGCTAATCTCCAAGGGCCTGGAAGTGAGCTGGCCCCCTGACCTGAGCCCCAGGACCATTGAGCTCTTCCCTCGCCTTCGCTGAAGAATTGCTGGACTGCCTGTGTCCCCGCTGCTGGAGCCGTCGCTGAATGCGCCTCGAAGACCTGCCCTTTTGAAAAGCCCGTGCTGTGCCGCCTGACTCCGTGTGGCCCTGCTCCTTCTCGAGCTGGAGTCCGCACCGTAGCCTGATTGGGCCGCCTCGCACTGTGCTGTCTTTTTCCCCCATCGAGCCGCCTTGCCACTGCCTTCAAGCCACTGCGGAACAGCCAGCTCGTACCTTGCCAAGTACGGCCCGCACTCTCCAGCCCCCGAAGCCGCACTGTGCCGCCGTACGCCTCATACACCTGAAGCGTATCAAACCGCACTGTGCCGCCGTATGTCTCATACGCTTGAAGCGTACACCATCGCACGGTGCCGGTACGCCACGTACGTATGCCTTAAGCGTACCCCAGCGCACTGTGCTTGAACGCCTATTGGAATCAAGCAATCCCCAAGAAGATACGCCTCGTACGCCGCCTGTGTGTCTGCCAGCCTTCGCTTTGCCCAACAGTACGGTGCGTACCTTTGCTGAAGTACTGCACCGGACTGTTCTCCTCGAGGCTGTGTCTCATTGAGTGCCTCCCTGTACCTTTGAACCCGTACAGGCCACTCCGTGCCGCTTCCCTGCTTCTGGGTCCCCTGAGCGCCACAAAGGATCGCCTGCGAACGGACACTCCGCTGCGCCCCCTCGAGGGCCCGCCTAGACGCCCTGCACCGCTGCGCCTCTCTACTGCCGGATCTCCACGGAAGGCCCCGCCGAGGGACGTCTTCTTTTACCCCACATCTTTTCTTCAAATCAGGTACTGTTTCTGCGCATCGCACCGACGGGTGCCCGCCGTGGACCAAAGGGTCCGCATTATTGATACCAATTCTCTGCACCTCTTCCCCAGGAGAGGGCCACCCCGTGCTTCAGAACTGCGCAAACCTGACCCCAAAGAACGCTATTTACAAGAACACTCTTATTAAGAAAGTATTGTGTGCACCTAGAACCAAACGTTATTTATGGTCTTGTGATAACTCTGCATACCTAATTATTTTTTTTAAAAGTACACATATTTTTTATACAAACTACAGCCTGGTGTCCATTTGAGGTGGGTCAGTATTTTTGCTGTGTATGATCATAAATGCTTAACTAACTTAGCGCTCTAGAGATTAGCCTTGACTGCTCACGCCACGCAATCTAGAGGGTGAGTAGGGGTTATTCTTAAGGGGTAGTTCCCTTGACCTGACTAGAGGAGAGGGTTACTGTTTGTCACAAGTGCATACCTGTGCCAACCAGAGACCCCCAATTCTAACACAGTTCATTAAAACTGAGTGCGTCAGGAGCATGGTTGGAGTCCAAGGTGAAGATTCACAATGGTATTGCTTGATCACCTGACGCCTCTGCTAGACTACTTTGCGGTATCCTGTAACCCGCCAGTGGGGCAATATCAAGTCCAACTTTCACGCCTGGGGAGGCCCTTTGTTGGGTTTGCCACGGGACTGCTTGTGAGCTGCTCTGGGGCTGTGTGTGTGCCAACTGGGGATAGCTGCAAAACCACAGAGGAGCTAGCACCTAGTCGCTCGCACAAACCTCAGGGATAGATAAATCTTGGTCAGGGCATGCTCTCGCTGCTGCAGTTCAGGTGTAAGCCATGTCAGAAGGTGGCCTCTGGGTCTTCTTGTCAGCTGGTTTAACAACAGTGTCCATTGGTGCTCCTGAGATGGTATTGTTTGACGCACTTGATGAGGACTGGAGTGATGGCATTGCAAGCCCTGTGGTGGATCTGGACAACAGTTGGTGATGACTTGCCAGGATGGTTGCAGGTTTGAAAAGTGATGAGTGTGTGCTCCATAGAAGATCACAAAGATTCTTATCAGTAATAATATCTGTTCTTTCAAGTCTGTATACAGAGGACAGAACTATTTCTGGTTGCAGTATAACATCTTTATTATTTTTTGTGGAACATGGACAGCCAGGATGGTTGCAGGCCTTCAGTCTAGAGTGGATCACCGAGAGTGGGTATGGTCAGGTGCGCCCATTTCCTTTAGGGCGACAGTTACATCTGTGCACTTGGACTCCTTAGGCTATTAGGATGTCGGTGACAGTGGCGTGATGGACACGCTGAGAAATGGGAGGCATGAGACTCTGTTCGCGCAGGCTTTGCAGCTTACTCTTGGTCTCCCGCTGGGCGGTCACCAGTTCCTTCTCTGGTTGTCACCCCCTTCACTTGCTGTTGATGTGTCAAATTTTTCTCCTTTTGCAGCTCGGGTTCTCTTCATCGTCCGGCCCAGCCACTCATGACTTCCCCTTCTGAACTTGGTCGGTTGTAAGATACTTAGTGTGGACCCTCCGGTCACACTTTCATGTTTCTTGCTGAGTGCGGTGTCATGCACATGGCACTGATGATGTAGTTGCCATTGGGCCAGGACGACAGGTGGTGATGATTGGCTAGGAGAGGAGGTTTCTGGAGGGACTTCAAAGCTGCATGTCTCTGCCTTGTTGAAGCTGTTCTTTCACCTCTGGCATCTGCGGTCAGGAGCTGGGATGTTGTCTGACTTCAACTGCCAAACCTAGGAGATAGACGGTTGCACTGGGAAGCGTTGGGGAGCAACACAGTTCCAGCTTGCTGCAGCTTACGTTTGGTTCTCCCTTGGGGTTATCTCCAGGGACGTTGGTCCGCCTTGGTGGCTATCTGGTGTTTTTTGGTGTAATCTTGGCTTGTGGTGCTGTGAGTCCTCTGGCTTCTCCTCTTGTTCTCTCTAGCACACCTGTGTTTGTCCAGCTCATCCTGGTGACAGGATTGTCACTCATCGTTTCGCTTTACCGGGTGCAGTGACATGCACCATATTCCATAGAGGCCAACAGGGCCTATCAACCTCAGTGGTCTCTCGACCAAGCGGGCAAGACTTCTGTCGCTCTTCTCTGCTGCTTGGCGAACAGCCACTTGTCTCGTGTGCTCCTTCTTCAGAAAGCTTATTGAAGCTCCTACTCCGGGTGTTCCCTTTTCCGGGAATGGCTTTCCCGGGCAGTATGGAGCTGTGGTAGTGGCTGGCCACTCAGAGTGTGCGATACTCCTCTTGCCTGTCCTGGGTCACTGGGGACTCCGTCTTGAAGAAGTGTGAGGGAGGACACTGTGCTCCGTTTGGCCCACTTCGGGCTCTGATGCTGCTGTGGATATGTAGAGGAACTCCCTGCTGTCTCCAACTGTGCTTCTTTTCTTTGTAGAGGTCTCTTTCCCTCCTGGGCATTTACTCATGCTGACGCGCTTCTGGGTGCATGTATCATGCACCTCGGGTTCTGCAGGCTTTGTGTTTTCTTGGGCACCCTCTTCTGGCACCTGGCGTGCCTGCTCTTCCTCCTTGGTAGTTGTTCACTGCCAGGGGTGTGTGGCGCACTCTTCTCACTTGTGGTGGTGTTGAGCAGCCACTGGTGGTGTGTGCTCCGCACCAGTCTTTCTTGTGCTTTTGGCGGGGAGAGCTAACTTGAAACATCGCTGCCTGGTCAATCATCTATCCTTGCCAGTGGTAGCTGTTTTTGGCGTTGCTGCTTGTGTTTGACTTTGCATTTCTAGTGCCTCTCTTCAGGGTTTGTCAGTCTCTCCTCCCTTTCTTTGCAAAAGTGGCAGGCAGTGCTCTTTTCTAATACCGACAGAGTTCAGGTATGTAGAACTGATGAGACATTCCGCCATGTGTACCTTGTTATGCTGGGCACTGCAGGCATCTTGGTTGTTGTAGATCCTCACAGCACAGGGCACTGCAGGCCCCTTTCATTCAGGTGTTTGCCTCTCTATCACCTAAAAGCTTCACATGCAGGATGTCTTGGCGGTTGACTTGCTGGTCTCTTCTTTCTGAGCCAAGGATAATAGGGTTGTCACAAAAGCACACCCCTTCTGCAGTGCTGTGGGCAGTTTATTTGTAAACAGCCTGCCGTGTTACTGGTGCTATGTTTCCTAACGGCCACTAGGTGGGAGTGTAGCTCTTTCCACAGGCACCGGCAGTCTTTTCTTGAATTGTGGGTCTTTGCCTTTGCTGCCGAGGTCGGTTCTGTGCTCCTGTTTCGAGTCTGCTTGGGGGGCAGAATGCTGACACCCTCAGTTGCTTGCGTGCAGGGAAATTAGCATATGTCTGTGCAGGTCTACGGCGTAGAGACAGCCACGGAGCTACGGCTGCTGCTTAGCATTTACTCTGTCATCGAGTCCCTCAACCGGTGGCCTTCTCCCGGGTTCACCACTCCTCCCTCTCAATACTTTGGGACATACCGGGGTACACGAATGAGCTAGCAGGCAGCGAGCATAGACTCTTGGGGGCAGATTTATGTTAACTGGCGCATCCCCAGGGATGCGCCAGTTAACATGCGCCACAGTGCGCCACAGCTCCGCCAGCCATGGTGCGCCGCATTTATAATGCGGCGCACCATGGTGCAAAAACGGCACAGATGCGTGACGCATCTGTGCCGGAAATGTGGCGCATTGCTGGAGTTGCGTCGCAAGCGCGACGCAGCTCCAGCAAGGCTCGGGGGTGCCCCATTTTAACAATGCTGCGTCAAGACCTACGCCTGCTTCAAGCAGGCGCAGGCTTTTGACGCAGCATTGGCTTAAAAGTGACTGAGTGAAATCTCATAGATTTCACTCAGCCACTTTTGCGAGGCGCACCTGCCCCGGAACGCCCACCCTGCGCCGGAACGCCCACAAGCGGCGCAGGGCTTTACAACGTGACGCATCTGCCTAGATGCGTCACGTTGTAAATCGTTCGTAGGGATGCGCCACGTTTACGCTGCCTTGCGTGACGCAACAGCGGCGTAAACGTGGCGCAAGGGCCTCATAAATCTGCCCGCTTTCTAGATGCACTCCCTTCTCTCTCTTGTGGGCTCTTCGTCCGATATACTGTCTGTGCAGTTCTTGCGTCGGCTCTCATTACAGGAGCAAGAGCTACCTCTCGCGGTGCTAGCTGCGATGCCTCCCCTTACACACAGCTGTCTCTCTAGTTGTGTTCTCTTCACTTACGCCGTCTTGCTGGCAACAGGCAGATGGAGCTTAGGTGTAGGCTGCACTACCCCCACGACGACCAGTAAAAGCAGCTTCCAGGTTACACGGGGTGAACGCCCTTGTCGCCAATCTTGTGTCGGGCCCTAGGCCCACATGACTATAATAACTGAGACACACACCAGGGAGTTGGGTACTATCTCTGGCCACCAGCACGTATACCTTGACCCTTTTATTAACAGGCTCACGTCACTCGTGATGCTTGTGATGGATGCATGTGGGGTGCATGTGTGCCCACTCCCCCAAGGGAGTAGTTAACAACTCTGTGTCTCATCAGGACTCAACAGTCCTAAATACATTACCTCATCGTCCCTCCCTCGCTTCCCTTCCTTACAAAATTGAGGCATCCCTGCCTCACCAGACACCCGTACCCACGTGATTTGTCACGTGGGGACTATATATAGCCCCAGCCCCCTCATACCTCCTGTTTTTTTCCTGTCTCACCACTGTGAGACGCGCGTCCCACGCGCTGGCCGTTCCGCGGAGCTGCAGTCTTTTTCTCTTTCTTGGGGCTTCTCCCTCACTTGCTATCGCCATCCTGGGTCTGGCGGCGCCGACCTGGTGTATGCGAGCCTTCCCCACCGCGTTGGTGTTGTTGCGGTGCACTTCTCGGCGGCTGGGCGGTCGGGTTCCGGGTGTCGGAGTCACTGGCCCTGAGTGGCTGGGGCTGTGGTTCCGGTTCGGATGGTCGGAATGGAGGCGGCGGCTGGCGGATGTGCTGTAGCTTCTCGGCTGGCTGTTTCCGATGCTCCTATGCGGTAGGGGCCTCGTTTGAGGTCGTTTTTTATGCATTTTAATGTTTTTGATGATTTGTTTCAGTGTCTGCGTGGCTTCTTTATTGGTTGCCTTGTGTATCCTTTGATTCTATTGGTTTTCTCCCGGCTGGGGCTGTGTTACACATTTTTTAAGGGCTTGCCTCGGCTTTCTGCCCTGTCAGTTGCACTATGGCTAAACGGACTTCGAAGCGCTTGAGGGTTTTGTCCTCCTCTGATGAGGATGGTGAGGTGCCTGTCCCGGCTCGTAGGACCAGGTCCCAGGGTTCGGTGGATTCTTCTGCCCTCCTGTCTGCTTCTGAGGTGCAGTCCATGATTGAGGCTGCTGTGTCTCGTGCTTTGGAGGTGAGGGGTGCTAAGCCACGGCGCAGGTCTTCTCGTGTTGCGGGGGGTCCGGTGGACTCTCCCTCTGAGGACTCGTCTTCTTCTTCTTCTTCGGACTCTGCCATGCCTTCTACATCTTCGGGGAAGTTTGTACGTAGGGAGGAGGTGCCTGCTATTCTCCAGCACATCAGGGAGAACTTGGGGTTTTCTCCTTTTGCTGCTCCCATGGGGTCCGAGGACATTTTTCCCCAATATGTTAAGCCTCCTGAACTCACTATGCCCTTTCATGGCCGCATCAAAGACTTGATTTCGGGGGAATGGCGGGACCTTGAGCGCGCCTCGGTTCCTCGCTTTTTACAGAAGCTTTATTCCCTGGAGGAGGGGGAGGTCTCTCTTCCTCACTCTGTGAAGGTGGATGCCATGTTGGCCACTCTTATTGGGCGCACTTCTATTAATCCTGAGGATTGTTCTCCTTCGGATGCCATGGATAAGAAGGTGGATGGTGCGCTGAAGAAGGCCTTTTCCGCTGGGAATTTGTCTTTGCGTGCTGGCATCTACTCGGCGTATGCGGCGCAGTCTTTGGTGTCTGACTTTGGCAAGCTGGCCACGGCTGTTCAGGAGGAGTCGGACTGCTCTGGCTTGCTTGTCCACATGGAGCAGCAGGCTAAACTCTTGGCTGACGTCTCTTCAGATGTTTTTCGCTCTGCGGCCATGACCTCTGGCTCCTTGGTTTTGGCTCGTCGGAACTTATGGATGCGTGACTGGAAGGCTGATTCTTCGGAGAAGTCCTCACTCCTTAAGATTCCCTTTGATGGCAAGTTGCTCTTTGGTGACCAGCTGGATAGTAAGGTCACTAAGGCATTCAAGGACCGTAAGCATGCTCTGCCTTACAAGGGCAAGGTGTCTGCCTCTGGTTCTCGCCGTTTTTGGAATCCTGCTCCTTCCTCCTCTGCACCTTTTCAGTCTTCCCGCCAGTCCTCCAGGAACTTTTCTGCTCGTCAACGCCATTTCAGGCCCAGGAAATCTTCGGCCTTGCCTGGTCCCAAGCTTCCGGCGGATACCTTCAAGAGGAAGTCCTGACGTCGACTGTGTTTCGCCCACGGGTCCTGTGGGCGGAAGGCTGATGTCTGTCCTGGACACTTGGCCGCTGGATGTAAGGGATCACTGGGCGTTGACTATTATCAGGAGAGGCTATCTTATCGACTTTGTCGCAGTTCCGCCCGGCTGGGGCACCATCCTTACTCCTATCCCCAAGTCTCCGTCCAAGAGGGAGGCTCTGCTGGAGGGGGTTCGGGATCTTCTGTCAAAGAAGGCGATCGTTCCGGTCCCGCTGGCGCAGCGAGGTCTGGGATGTTATTCCATTTTGTTTCTGGTCCAGAAGGTGTCAGGGGGATTCCGTCCGGTTCTGGACCTGAAGAGGGTGAATGGTTGGGTTCGGACCGTTCACTTCAAGATGGTGACTTTGCAGTCCATCATTCCGTTGGTGGGGGTCCGGGACTTCATGACGTCTATCGATTTACAGGACACCAACCTTCACGTTCCTGTGGCTCGGACTCATCAACAGTTTCTTCGCTTTGCAGTTGGCGGCTTCCACTTCCAGTTTGCGGTTTTGCCATTCGGGCTGAAGTCCGCCCCTCGGGTCTTCACCAAGCTCTTGGCCCCGTTGGTGGCCCTGGTCCACTGTCAGGGGATATATTTGCATCCGTATCTGGACGACTGGTTGGTTCATGCTCCCTCTTTCCAGTTGACTATCGATCACACAGACTTGGTGCTGGCCGTTTTGAGGGGGCACGGCTTTCTAGTCAATCTGGGCAAGTCGTTCCTTGTTCCTTCCCAGGATCGTCTTTTTATTGGGGCCAGGTTTCGGACAGATTTGGGAGTGGTCACTCTGCCCGAGGCTCGGGTGGTCAAGATTCAGTCTCACATCCTGTCTCTGCTGTCCGATCCAGTGCAGGTGGCGGCACGTTGGCTGCAGGTTCAGGGGGATATGGCTGCCATGGTGTTTCTGGTTCCTTGGGCCAGATTTCATTTGCACACACTGATGGCTCATTTTCTGGCGCATTGGTCTCCCCATTGTCTTCCCCTCTCTTCTCCGATCCCGGTTTCCCCTCAGATCAGATCTTCTCTGGGTTGGTGGCTGGTTCGGGGTCATTTGCTGAAGTTTGTCTCTCTCTCTCCTCCGGCTCTGGTTGTGGTGACGACCGATGCCAGCCTCTCGGGTTGGGGGGCCTGGCTGGGGGTTCATCAGTTCAGGGGCTTCTGGTCTCCCGCTCAGAGCAGGATGTCGTCGAACTGGAGGGAGTTGGAGGCTGTCCGTTTGGCTCTGTTGGCCTTCTCCCAGTTTCTGCAGGGTTCCGTGGTCCTGGTCAGGACGGACAACGTCACGGCCATGGCTTACGTCGGCAGGGGGGGACGAGGTCCTCTTCTCTGGCCCTAGTGGCGCGGCGGTTGTTTGTTTGGGCGGAATCTCATCTGTTGGCTCTCTCGGCGATCCATATTCGGGGGGTATCCAATTCCCGGGCGGATGCCCTCAGCAGGGCCATTCTGTCGTCTGTGGATTTCTGCCTTCGTCGGGAGTTGTTTGTGGCTCTGACATTGCGTTGGGGTGTTCCGGTGGTGGACCTCTTTGCGGATGTGGGAAATGCCTTGGTGTCCCGGTTTGTCTCCCGCTGTCGGGAGGGGTCGGCCTGGGCGGTGGATGCTCTCTCTTGCCCTTGGCCCCGCGGGCTTCTGTATGCGTTTCCTCCTTTCCCCCTTCTTCTCCGCTTCCTGCTGAGGGTCCGGTCCTCGGGGGCTTCTGTGATTCTGGTGGCTCCGGCGTGGCCTCGTGCCTCCTGGTTTCCTCTCCTGGTGGAGTTGAGGTCGGAGGTGGAGTGGTTGCTGCCTCTGTCTCCTTCCCCTTTGGTCTTCCCGGCGTTTCAACAGGATGTTCTGGGCCGGATGCGCTTGGCGGCTTGGAGGTTGAACGCCTAGGTCTTCTGCGATGTGGGGTTCCGGCTGGTTTGACCTCTACTCTGCAGGCGGCTAGACGCGCTTCAACCAACAAGTCTTACCTACGCACTGGCGTTCTTTCAGTCGGTGGTGTCTTGTCAAAGGTTTGGACCCCTCTTCCTCTTCTTTGTTTGAGGTGATGCTGTTTCTTCAGGAGGGTGCTTCCTTGGGCTTGAAGGTGTCTTCCCTTCGTTTGCAGTGGGCTGCGATTAGGGCGTTTAGGAGCTCTTGGGGCAATCTCCCGGATTCTGAGGGGTTGGTCAGTCGCCTTTTTAAGGGTTTGAGTAACGTTCTTCCTGCCCCTCGGCGGCATTTTCCGACCTGGGATCTTTCTCTGGTCTTGGACGCCTTGATGTCACCTCCCTTTGAGCCATTGGTTTCTGCGGATCTGCGCCTGTTGTCTTTCAAGACCTTCTTTTTAGTGGCCATTTCGTCTGCTCGCCGCATGAGTGAACTGGGTGCTCTTTCTTCCAAACACCCTTTTTGTCTGGTTTTTGATGACAGGATCGTGTTGCGACCTATTCTTTCCTTCCGTCCTAAGGTGGACTCTCAATTCCACAGGGATCAGGAGTTGGTTCTTCCTTCCTTTTTTGGTTCCCCGTCCTCGGAGTCTGAGGTGGGGCTTCACTCTTTGGATGTTAGGAGGGCTCTCCTGGTCTATTTGGAGCGGGTCGCTCCTTTCCGTCTCTCAGATTCCCTTTTTGTTAATTTTGGTCCTGTGAATAGGGGTTTGCGTCCTTCTACTCCTTCCTTGAGTCGTTGGGTTCGTTCTCTGATTTCTTTGGCGTACAAAGTGGGGGGGCACCTTTCTCCTTTGGGGGTTCAGGGTTGTTCCACTCGCTCCACGGCTGCTTCCTGTGCGGAGGTCCAAGGGGCTTCAATTTCAGAGATCTGTCGGGCTGTCACCTAGGCTTCCCCGCTGACTTTTGCCTCTCATTACAGGATTGGCCAGGAGGTTGACTGTGCTGTTGTGTTTGGACACAGGGTTCTTTCCGCTATGATTCCTGAATAGTGGTTTTTCCCCTGGTCTTCTGTGTTTTTTAATAAACCTGTTTTTTGCATACCTTCTTTGGTTGTCCTGTTTGGCTTTGTACATCTCAATTTTGTAAGGAAGGGAAGCGAGGGAGTAGGACTCAGAGTAATGCAATTACCGATAAGTAATTGAAGCATTAGGTTCCTCTAGAGGAAAGCTGAAGCAGTTTGAAGAACATTTAACGTGGATCTACGATGTGATGTACTAAAAGACTAGTCACAAAAGTAGACAAAAAATGCACACAGTATTTTTGTGACAGTCTTTATTTTTTAATGCTACTCAAGTACTATAATATAATAAAACCATTTTTAAAGCGCCTGGCTACACAAAGAACAGTGTGTCCCCGCGCTAAATACTGCTAATTCGCCAGAGGCAGACGAAAAAGTGGCCAAAAGAGGAAAACAAGCAAAAGGTTACACAGGAGGAAAAAGGAACGTCTTGAGTTTTGCACGGAACCTAGTCTCAGAAGGCTCCATTCGGAGGTCGAGCGGAATTTCATTTTAACACCTGGAAGCCAGGTATCTAAATGAGCAGCCGCCCATCCTAGCTCTGGTGATTCTAGGGAGTTTAAACAACATTGCACCGGACGATCTCAGGTTTCTAATGGGGCGATGCATGGTGAGAAGATAATGGGATGCATCACAAATTCTCCAATTATAGGTGTAGAGAGCCACCCGGAAGCTCAACAACATTGTCACAAATGTATCACTCCTCGGGGCAGGCTAGCCCCGAGGAAATAAATAAAGGAACAAAAGACCACTTGAGGTATTTGCCTGCACCTCATCACTGGGTGTGTGTGTGACTCCTATGCGACAAGGGCCAGGCCGCATGTTCACGTGGGCCTGCCCGCTACATTGACGATGAGGCCCATACCAGACCCGCACCTCACCTGCTCACCTGTCTCTGCTTGCTCCACCGGACTCCCTGCTGGCCTGAGGCGTTGCTCGTCAGGGCTCTGAGCAGCCTATGAGCCCCGATCTTCTACACCAGCTTCCTTTTTCTGCCTCATACCAGCTGGCGGCGGCATTGTCCCTACGACCTGTGTGTATCAGGCTGCAAGAACAGTAGGCCTGGGACGTCACCTGGAGTCTACGCCACAGCTGTATAGACTATCCAGTGGGACAAATTATCAACACCACACACCTGAAAACACAGAGAACTCCAGCTTCATGGGCGCCCCAGAATCACCAGAATTCACTAATCCACAATATCTAACGGCTAAAGCTTTACTCTAGCAATCCTCTAAGATGGACCTACAAATGGACCTGTTACAGACAATAGCAACATGCCTATCTGAGCTGAAAGGAAAAATGGACTACATTGCAAACCAGATTTCCAATTCTCAAACTACTTGTTCATGCTCATGTGCGGCTATTGTGGACCAATGGGCAAATCTACCTGCCGTTCTGACCACCTTAGTTGACACAGTTTGCTCTTCAAGATCCCCTCCTGGACCTTCCTTGCTATTGGCTTCAACTAATTCACACACAGAATCATCTAACAATTTAGTCAACCTACCCGCAGACGTCACCGTCAGTCCAACAAAAAAATTGCAGCAGATCCTAACTGCAGCTTCTACCCCAACACCCCTGATGCAGACTATACCTACTGTATCTCATCCCTCAACCAGCTGTCAAATAATAGAAGAATCTGAAGCTGCCCTAGTGCTCAACCAAAAGGCAGCTCTACTTTCCAGGAAAGCAAAGAAAAAGCTAAAGAAAGCGCAAAAGAGGGAAACATCCAAAAACCGAGCAGCATCTTTTACTACTTGTACACATATAACCAACCCAGCTACCAGCTCAGCCAAGCTGTATCCAATCTTTATGAAAAAAACATTAAGTAAGAATGACGAAGAAGTGGCATCAACTAACTCACATCCTAAATCATTAAAGACCAAGAGCTCTGCTGAAGACCCATCCCGAGAGGCGCCCCCCCCCTTAATGCCTTCCTTATCCGCCCCCACAACAAACTGAAAGGTGAGGTCTGCACAATGCCAACTGGCCTTGAACCCGCGGAAGTTTCATGCGCAAGGAAAAGCCCTGCTCCCGGACCACCAATGCCAACTACCCTCCTAAGGTCACACTCGGAGGTCACTGAGCAACCACCCTCCACTATTACACATAACACAAATATGGAGTACCAACAGACGGGAACATCCTCCCTCGGATCCATGGCTATCAGTACCCTCTCAATACACAGACCAACACCTGTGTCCGATAGCCAAGTTACATCGGGTATCTTAAGGATCATTAGCCATCCAAAATTATAAGAGGTGATGGCTGTACTTACACCAAGATACCACGCTAAAGGCAACCACGATGTCTTGAACAGAGGTAATATTTTGCGCCTGTTTAACCACATCCCATCACTGTATCACATAGGGTCTGCAGATATCGCCTGGGTGAAATTTCTAAGCCTGCCAGGCGATTCCCACGACCACTCAACAGTGGTGGGGTTAAATCAACAGGCACACTTGACAGCAATGCTACGCGAAGCAAATCAACTCGCAGACTGGGGCATTGAGATCAGGCCCCAACCTCAAGACAGCTATCCCCACGTTCTAAAATGCGGAGAAGACTCGGGCTCCGGACACCATCTTGCCAATATTCCTCTTCAGCATGAACATCTGAGGATCACTTGCTCCAGAAATCAGAGAAGGGTCTTTTCCAGCTCTCAGGTCACCAACTACCAATCAGGACACCAGGTCAAAAACGGTCGACAGTCAGCTCAACGGTACCTTTGACCGCCTCAAAGGCAAAACGGACTACACTTGAAACAATCAAATTAATGGCCTTACAATCATATCCTGGAATGTGGCTGTGCTCCAGAAAATGATTAAGAACAATTCGGCTGTAGAGTACCTTCAAAGTGGTGACCTAATCTGTCTCCAGGAAACATGGGCAACTACCACTACTGCCCTTCCCGGATATTATGAAATTCACGTCCCAGCTATGAGACGGAATATCTTCGGGCGGCCAATGGGCGGCCTCTCGGTTTTCATCAAGCATTCCTGCAAACTGTAAGCAACTATGATAGGATCTGATTCATCCGGAACTCAAGTAGTATGCATTAACGGACTAAAAAACCACAACAACCCGCTCCATTTGCTACTATTTAATTGCTACCTCAATCCTGCCTTGCATCCGAGAAATCAAGCACTGGACGACCAGGCCGCCACAATCGGAGACTTTCCTATTAAAGACCCCAACCACAACCCCCTCATAGCTGGGGACTTCAATAACAGATCACGTGATAAACTAGAAAATGAAAACAATCCCGCTAAAGAGGTTGCGCTTCTACAATCTCTATTTAAAGCCAGCTCCATATCATCCGCTTTCAATCTAAGAAAAGCAAATGGCCACACATGGGCACCACCCCCAACTTATAGAAACATCTCTATTATTGACTACTTGTTCATCGGAAGTACGCTAGCCCTCCACCTAAATGATTTTAACATCAATCATTGAATCAAGAGCGATCACAGGCCTTTAAGAGCATCCTTCAGCCTTTCCATCACTGCATCCTGCAGATTCACACCTACTGGTGAATCCACGGGCGAGGAAAATGAGCAATTTTCATGCAGGATTAAATGGTCCATCAACTTAGACTCAAAACTGGCCTATTGGCCCACAAGCCATCCTAAATCATTGGCCTATTCCCTTGAGAGATCTGCATCAGGCTCTGGGGGGCTCATCTGCCGATCGAATAAAACGGACGTCAAAGGCTCCCAACCAAGCCTCAAACGAGGAAACACCTGAAAACAAACGAAAGAGGCAAAATGGCCTAAATAAAAGGAAAAAAGTAGAACGAGCAGCTCAGCAAACCACAAAAGGGCCACATAGAGCAGTCAGCAAGAAACGTGCACGGGCCCAACGGAACAAACGCATAGAGGAAGCCTGGCTGAACATTTTCTCCCTCCTAAAGGAAAAAAATTTGGCCCGATTCTGAAGGTACATCAACCAGCTCAGTAACAACGGCCAGACTAGAGAAAACGGGGTTCCTGAGAACGTATGGGTGGAGCACATTAATAAACGTTATAATGGCGGGGTAGGGGAGTTGTCACCCCCCTCCACGCCCCAAGCTCCACTCAACGGAAATACCCCGGGCCTGGCCATACCTGAAATCGCAGTAAGCAAGATCATCAGCCGCATGAAGAACAATGGGGCACCAGGGCCAAATGGAATACCTGCAGCAGTCTTCAAAACATTTCGGCAGTTTTGGGCAGAACTCCTTACACCCCTCTTTGCACATGCTTTCCTCACAGCCAAAATTCCACCTTCCTGGCAGGGCTCAATTCTACACCCAATCTATAAAAAGGGCAATCACTCAAACCGGGCCAACTATAGATTAATAGCCTTGTTGGACATTGAAGCTAAAGCCTACGCCCGTGTTTTACTGACGGAACTAGAAAATTGGGCCAGCGAAAACAACATCCTGCCTCACTCCCAGTCAGGCTTGAGAGCGGGCTGCTCCACGATGGACAATATAATAGCACTGTCCTACCTGTCGTGGAGAGCCACCCTGGCCAACCAGCTACCTTTATTCTGCTGCTTCGTGGACTATAGCGCAGCCTTCGACAGGGGCAATCGAGGGACGCTGTGGCACAAATTAAATTCCTGGGGGATACCATCTCCTCTTCTCTCAGCTCTGATATCCTTGCATCATAAAACTTGGGTTAGGATCAAAACAAGTGCACAAACATTATCCCCAAAAATTGCAACTGAAAACGGCCTAAAACAAGGCTGTGTACTAGCCCCGCTACTATTCAATCTCTACACTGCTGACTTACCAAAAGAACTGGCAGGCGCAGCCCTGACCGCCCCAAAACTGGGTGGGATACGTCTACAGACAATGCAATATGCAGATGATATTATCATCATGGACCACACGAAAATCGGACTGCAAAGATCGCTCACCGCTCTCAATAAGTACAACACAAAGAACCATCTTCTGATGAATGAATCTAAAACCATAATCTTGATCTTTGGGAACTACAAAAAAAGGAAAAATCTTACGTGGAGAGCAGGGGGATCACAAATAGCGACCTGCACCAATTACAACTACTTAGGAGTCTGGTTTAACGTTAGGGCAAACCAAGCAGCACACCTTAGACACTTAAGGTCTAAGGGCATGGGGATCATTCACAGCCTGAGGCACTTGCACAGCCCTTCAGCCGAACCAATCCTAAGGGTGCTACGGGCCAAACCACTACCTGCAGTGACCTACGGCCACCTTGCCTTTCCCGGAAAAATGGATGTATTTCTGGGAAACTTACAAATAAAAGCCTACAAGAAAATCTTCTCTGTCACGCAACACGCAAGGAGATAGAGGATGAGACTTGAGCTGGGCCTGACATGCGCAAACCTCTACTGCCTGGGAGACTCAATTAAATTTTACATTCACACCTTACGAGCACCAGGACAATCTTTGAAAGAACAATTACAAGCTGCGTTCAAGGACGAACATTCCCCTTGGCATAAACAGTTGCACCTTGCCATTTCCACACTAAAGATTGAAGCCACCTCCCTCACTAACCCAACTATCCCCCTGTCAATGTGGAAAAAAACAATACCAAATCAAATCATTTCAGTTTCATTCCAGACAGACGTTGCCGGGCTATCTAAAAATGTACTTTTCACTGCTTTGAATGAATCATATATCAAGGGGAAACCACAACCATATTTTAACTATTCCCTTAATCCCCAGACCCGCAACAAAATACTATACATGAGGCTGCTAGCCCTACCAATCTTAGACTTCAATCCGCAGTGGGCCAGGTGGAATGAGCAGCCCATTTGCAGGCTTTGCAATTACATACATGAGTCCTGGCTCCACCTGTTCTGCTGCTGCCCATTCTTTGCTACCGACCTACGCCGCTTACTGATTCCTGTTTTCCGGGAACAGTCACTGAGACATTGTAGGGAAGCATCGGCTTTGTGTTTTAGCAACAAATCAAGCCAGGCCCTAGCAAGAGCTGGGAAGTTTGTTAATATTATTTTAACCGCACTGCATATTGCTTAGCACTAAGAATCTGACCATGATTTTATACATTTTAAAATTTTATTCTATCATGTATTGATATGTTTGTACATTATGGTTTTTATTAACTGTATAATAAAGTAGTAGTAGTAGTAGTAGGGACGTCACCCACAATGTGCAAGGTGATTGCACTGAGACTCACAAGGCCCCCTGCGGCGGTTGCACATCCAAAATAAGTAAAAATGAATAATAAGAACAAGAACTGTGTACAGAAAGTACACGGATTACTGGACAATAGAGGGAACCACATTATCCTGATGAATAAGAACAATATACATGTACAATAAGCAATACTCCAGAATGTCAGGAGAGAGCAGGAAGATCTAAATAATACATCACAAAAAAAGAATACAAATGAATCAGGGAATTCACAGCAAAGAAGGGGCACGCAAAGGAAGACAGGAGAAGCACGTGAGCAGGAAGCAAGACCCTAGCTGACAGACAGCCACAAGGAGCACACCACCTCAAGCAGGCAAGGCCGGCCCACAGGCAGGTTCAGCTGCACCACTCCAACACCACAGCCATGCCGTAGTGACATCACTTCCACCCTTCAGTGAGCTCACTGACCCTGCAACAGGACGCCCCGATGAAAGTCCTGGATAAGGCACCTCAACCACTACTTCGGCGGCACAAGAGAGATAGATGGAGACGCCAAGAGATCGTTTCTCATGCACTACGGAGGTGGAGAGCTGTATGACCTCTTTGAGACCCTCCCAGACACGGGAGATGAAGACAACTTTAATGGCGCGTTGGCGGCCCTGAACTGGCATTTTGACCCCGAAATCAACCCGGACTTCGAGTGCTTCCAGCTGCGACAGGCCAAACAATCCGATACAGAATCAGTCGACGTGTTCTACGCCTGACTGAGAAGGCTTCTGAGCACATGGAAGAAATACAGGCCCAAATCATCCAAGGGTGCTGGTCGGTGCTGTTACGATGGCTAATTCTTCACCAACCAGGAATGTAGCTGGACGACATCCATATAACACGAGTTGTCATGCTCCTGAGCTGACGAGATGGAGGCAGCCCTCAGCAGGAACGCCATCACACTCAACACCCCCCGGTACGTCCACGTCAAGGAGGAAAGAGTTGAGGCCATCCAAAACCACCCAAGCCCTGCTCGCGTCGCCCCAAAGGCACCACTGGCGGGCCGTGTGGAAACTGTGGAGCCGAGCATCCAGCAGGTCTCTGCTATGCAAAAGGGAAGGTCTGCTGCCGGTGCAGGCAGAATCACTTCACCAAAGTATGGAGGAGCGGGAGATCAAGAACAGCCTTGAACAGGCCATGTGGCCCTTCATCCAACATCTGGCAGCTGTCCATTGATGACCACCTTACCCAAGGGAACATAACACCACCAGGGCAAGGGTTCGACAAAGAGGGAGAGGATGACAACGTGTTCATAGTATCCTTCGCAGGTCGCGCAAATCATCAAAGAGGGCCACCTTCCATGTGCTCCATTCAAGTTGCGGGCTCCACGGTACAAGCACTCATTGACACTGGGGCATCGGTGAATGTCATGGACTCTGAGCAATATGAACGCCTCACATTGTGCTCCCCTCTCCCACCTACGAACGCGAAGATCTACACCTACGGTGGGTCCCACCTGCTCCCCTTGAGATGAGTGATAGAAGTGAAAGTGGCCAATGACAAGCACACAACATGGGAAAAGTTCTACGTGACGGACTGAAAAAAAGGCACTCTCCTCAGCTGCAAAACAGCATAGGACCTGGGGTTGGTTTTCTTCACCAATCAGTTGCATGACTCCCACACCAACACCATCCTAAGGAGGATTCCACAGTTATTCGAGGGCCTGGGAAAACTCAAAGACAAGCAATTTAAGCTTCATATTGACTCCTTGATCAGGCCGACAACACTAAGGCACAGAAGAGTGCCATTACACCTACGTCTGCAGGTGGTGGAAGAGTTGAGGAAACTCGAGGAACTGGGTGTCATCGAGAGAGAAACAGGCCCAACCCCTTGGGTATCGCCTCTGGTCATCGCCCCAAAGCCCAAGCAGCCCGGGGCCACCCGGCTGTGTATCGACATGCGCCTTCCCAACCAGGCCATGTAGAGGGAGCGACATCTGACGCTCACCATGGATTACATTGTGGCTGACCTCAACAGGGCGAAGTGGTTTTCCAAGCCAAATCTAAATGATGGATTCCATCAGCTGGAGCTCGCAGCCTAGAGCCAATATATAACCATTTTCTCCAACCACTCCAACCGCTTTCGGGGGCGTCGTCCATCGAGGCCATCCAGAATGCCATCCGGGAGACCCTGTCAGGTTTACAAGGTGTCGTAAACCTCAGTGATGACATCCTGATGTTCTCGAACACTCTAGAAGAGCATCACATGCACTTGAGAGACACACTCCAATGGCTGCCAGTCAGTGACCCAACCCTAAACAAGGCGATATGCCCAGTTGATTTCTTTGTATACATTTTCTCGTATGAAGGGCTCCAGGTTTCCGAAGAAAGCACCCGCCATCCAGACAGCCCAAACACCCACCACCCGACTGAAGTCCGCAGTTTCTTGGGGATGACCACGTACTGCAGCTGATTCATACCAAACATGGCCTCCCCGTCAGAGCCGCTACAAGCCCTCACACATAACAGAGTCCAGGGAGTAGACCCCAAAAACAAACGCAGCCTTCCATGCCATCAAGACGGCACTGATGGACAAAACAGTCATGGCATACTTTCACCCAGCAAGGTGCACCGAGCGGGTCATTGATGCTAGCCCGGTCAGCCTAGGGCTGTTCTCCTCCAGGAGAGCGAAGGAAAGGAGTGGGTATCTGTTGCATTTGCCAGCCGAGCACTAGCAGACACTGAGACAATGTACGCCCAGATCCAGAGAGAAGCCCTAACCATCAAGTGGGCATGCCAGCATTTCCACCTGTATCTGTATGGGCAAGAATTTTGAGTGGTGAAAGACCACAAGCCGCTGATTCCCCTGTTTTCCGGGATGTCAAGGCTGGCTTCCCCAAGATAGAATGGTGGGCAGTCCAACTTCAAGCATACTGTTTTAAGGTCGTGTTTCACCCTGGCACCAGCAATTCCACTGATTATCTATCGCACCTCCCCATTGCGGCAGACACATGGCATCCACAGACAGACAAAGAGCGCACCAAAGAGTTCAAGATCATAACCCATGAAGCTTGTCCCAAGGTGCTGATGCTGGATAAAATTGGGGTGGCGACAACACCGGATGAAAACCAGACAAAGGTCAAAGAAGCACTGCTCTCCAAGGGATGTTGACACTTCCTAGATGGAGCACACTCCCTGAATGCAGAGGATCACCACGCTAGGCAGCAGTTGTGGAGAGTCCGCAGTGAACTCAGCGAAGGCTAACACTGGATCACAGTGTACGGTCATGCCATTGTAGTCCCAAATAAGCTGCAGAATCAGGTTGTTGACCTTGCAGATATCGGACAACAACGGATGGCAAATACTAAAGCATGCCTCTGCAGCAAAGTGGGGTTCCCTGGCATGGATGCCCTAGTCAAAGAGATAATTCGGGAATGCCATTTGTGCACAATCACCAGAAGCGAACCAGCCCCAGTCATCACAGTGGAGCCCTGCGAAGGACGATTGTCCAAAGTGAGCATTGAATTTTGGAGCTTCCCCGATGGCCGCACTACTCTAGTTGTGATAGATTCGCCCTCTAAATTCCCCATAGTCGAAGTGATATCATCCACAGCATTTCCCAAGTCCAAACTGTCCTCGACAAGAAGATTGCACTGCTGGAACTCCCGGATGAGCTCAAATCTGACAACAGGTACCCATTCCAGGGCAGGGAATTCCATGAGTATCTGGCAGGAAAGGACATTCAACACAGGAAGATCACTCCACATTGGCCCCAGGCGAACAGCAAGGTGGAACATTTTTTTGCGGACCCTCAACCAGAAGCGACGGAGTGGAGTGAAAAGAGAGGAAGATGCTGAGAGTTCTCTCCATCAGTTCCAG
Source organism: Lissotriton vulgaris (assembly GCF_964263255.1). Taxonomy (NCBI): domain Eukaryota; kingdom Metazoa; phylum Chordata; class Amphibia; order Caudata; family Salamandridae; genus Lissotriton; species Lissotriton vulgaris. The sequence continues at coordinate 173,523 of NW_028248908.1, forward strand.
AACGCATATCGACAGACCCCTCACAGTACCACTCGCTGCGGCCTATCCCATCTACTTTTCAGGTGTGCCCCACGGGACAGCATCCCGACGGACCCTACCTGGCGCCCGGCTGAACTAGATGGTGTGGCCACTCAAACCCGTAGAGAAATCACCAACCGGAAGGCAAGCCTCGCACGAGGGGACAAGTCACCCTCCTTGAGCGAGGCACTCTGAGTGGAAGTCCCGAACACCCTACAAGCCTGAGGTGTGGAGAGTCATCGCCGTCCAAGGGACCATGGTCTCCGCTCAACGGGGCACGCAAATGGTGACCAGAAATGTATCCCGGTTCAAGAAGGTGCATGGGACTCGTTCTGATCAGGAGTGGGACACTGATCCAGAGATGGAAGCAGATTAATTTGTGGGCCCTGCACTACCCCCTGTGACTTCTGTTGAAGGTCGTGAATTTGCAAAGATCGATGAAGCGACCCCAGACGTCAATCTTCCATGCCAGAGCACCCCAAGTATGCCTTTGACCTGCAGCCCAGCTGAAGCAGGGTTCAACTCCAACTTCCAGAGCCAGACACATGGTCTCCGGACAAATTCTGCACCCAGTCAGTGGCTCAGAGATTTTGTGTGTGGTCTACCTTGACCATGGCACCAGTGTGATTGGGAGAAGCTAAAGAAAAGGAGGGATGTAGAGAGCCCCCCGGCCTCTCCACAACATTATCGCAAATTAATCAATCCTCAGAGGCGAAAGACCACTTGAGGTCTTTGCTGCACCTCATCCCTGTGTGTGTGTGTGACTCCTTTGGGTCAAGGGGTAGGCTGCATGTCCACATGGGCCTACCCGATACAATAGGGTGTTTCAGAATGACCAGCCGAATGACCAGTAATTTGGAACTTTACTAATTGCAACTTCCTGTGACTGGCTACAAACACATGGATGGTGGGCAGTGAAAAACCATTCCTGTATGCATTCCCAAATGCAGCCCTTGATCCTTGAAATAACTAGCTCTAAATGATATGTTTTCCATTTGGAAGGACATCAGGGTAAACAGGCAGCGGTCATTGCTCCCAGAATATCATCCAACAAAAATTACAAAGGGGAAGTTGTCCCACGGTATCTGTAACTGAGAAATGGTTTGCAACCACAATATCGTTCACAAACCATTGATGCATAGCAACTCGCACATAGGAGGGGACACCCTTTTCACAACTCTCCTAATTGCAATTTGAAGTGGTCACAAAAATCCTTTTGCAAGTCAGAACGCTTTTGTATTTGCAAACATTGAGATTTTGATAATAAAAGCAAAAGTGTTTAGAACATCAAGCCCTAGGACACAAGCAAGAGTTCATTAAATTTCAGAGACGCTAACCTCATGAAGCTCTCGAATGAGTGACAAGGCGAACCTGGAAGAGCAAAATGCCAATGGGTCATGTGAAGAGACTGAGTTATACTAGGTTAGATCCACTTGATTATTTCGTTCGTGGTCAGCCTAGCTTCAAGTAGTGCTACTTTTCTTCCGACGAAAGCATGGTAGGAGGCATTGCTGTAAGTGTAAATGCCCCCCCTTTCCTCCTCCAAGTGTGGCAGGACAGATGTGGCTAGGATAATATAGGCAGTAAGGTGTTTTGAGATTGCTGATGCACGTGCATCAAAAACATTAGGGGTAAAATAACTCATTAGTATATACAATCAGAGGGGCATATTACCAAGCAATAGCGATAATTATCGCTATTGCTTGGTTAGAAACAAAACTTTACCGCTGAGCTGCGGCAATTTTTATCGCAGATAAACCTTGGTATTACCAAGGTTTATCGCAAATGCAATAAAAATTGACCGCAATGCATGAATATCGCTGAAAAGGAACGTCTATCTAAGTACACTAAATTAACAAGCTAAAAGCAATAACGCTGTCGAAGGATGGCACAATGCTTTCCAAGCAGGTATAGGCAGAGGTTCCCTAGCCCTACATAAACTCCTTCAAGCATTACAAAAAGAGCAAAGCTATCAAGAACTCAGAATGGAGCAATCTATAACACAAATAGGCCCTACCTCATCAACATACTAACCCAAAATTAGTAAACCGGAACCACAATGAAAACCGTAACTACCTCCTAAAACACAGACATCCTACAACTACAAAACAATAGAAAACTTACACACAGTCCACAAACACTCAAACTAAACATATAACTTCTATAAAGTACTTAAAATTAAACTTACCCTTGCACACGCGAAGCAGGCTCCAACCGCGAGCTCTTCCAGGTCGAAATGACCCAAAATAACATGGCGCGGTTACAAAATAGGCCCAAACAAAAAAAATAGTCCCATTTCTATTAACATTAAATAACATTTAAAAATTATTTTACACATTTTACAATATACATTATGTAACTATTGTATTTTTTTAAATTAAATAAAAATGTAACATTGTTATAAATATTATTCCAATGTACTATATGTTATTTTCAATGACTTTATTTTAAAAACAAAAACATTTTTCTTATTACAAATTACTTACATGTCTGTATCAATATACAATATTGTTATTAATATTACTATTATTTACTGTTTGTATAAAGCAATGTTCTACCTAAAAACATTAGCAATGTATCTGTAAAAATTATTAGTATTCATATTTTATATATTAATAATAAAAATGTATTTCAAAAATATACAAATGTAAATATTATAATAATGTTAACAAAACCTACCTTTTTGTATTAATGTTTATAAATATGTGTACTACAAAAAATGCTTACGAATACTACCACAATGTTAGAAAATTCTAAAAAAAAGTTTGTTATATATAACGTGTCAAATACATTTTTTTACATTAAAATCTGTGAAATAAACATAAAAATGTACACTGAATAAATATTACTTTACTTCAAAATAATTGTAATAAATTATGTTTACAATATTTTTTCAGACACATGTACAACTGTGATGAAAATGTAAATATGTTTTATTGATTTAATAAAAATAAAAATGTACAGATAAAATTAAAAAATGTCAATAAAATGATTTTCTGATTTCTTATTTTACAACCTACTTTTTGAAACTAATACAATATTTTAAAAATGCTGTGACTCTAATTAATGTTTTTTTAATAAATAACAATTACAAAAATAAATTAATATTGTGAGTTCAACATAGTTAATATCATTATATGTACTTTAAAAAAATACAAAACATTCATATATTATAATTTACTATTCCCACTCCACCAAGTACAAACTCAAAGAAAGTGCTGGACACAAAACCCATATAATTTACTATTCCCACTCCACCAAGTACAAAGTCAGGGAAGTTGCTGTACACAAAACCATATAATTTACTATTCCCACTCCACCAAGTACAAAGTCAGGGAAGGTGCTGGACACAAAACCTAATATAACTTACTATTCCCACTCCACCAACTATAACTTCAGGGAAGGTGCTGGGCACTAAAACAATGTAATTTACTATTCCCACGCAACCAAGTAGTAACTCAGGGAAGGTGCTGGATACCAAACCCATATAATTTACTATTCCCACTCCACCAAGTAAAAACTCAGTGAAGGTGCTGGACACAAACCCCATATAATTTACTATTCCCACACCACCAAGTACAAAGTCAGTGAAGTTGCTGGATAAAAAAAACATATAACTTACTATTCCAAATCCACCAACTATAACCTCAGGGAAGGTGCTGGACACTAAAACAATGTAATTTACTATTCCCACTCCACCAAGTAGTAACTCAGGGAAGGTGCTGGATACCAAACCCATATAATTTACTATTCCCACTTCACCAATTACAAACTCAAGGAAGGTGCTGGACACAAAACCCATATAATTTACTATTCCTACTCCACCAAGTACAAAGTCAGGGAAGGTGCTGGACACAAAAACCATAAAATTTACTATTCCCACACCACCAAGTACAAACTCAGGGAAGGTGCTGGACACAAACCCATATAAGTAACTATTCCCACACCACCAAGTACAAACTCAGGGAAGTTGCTGGACACAAAAACCATATAATTTACTATTCCCACTCCACCAAGTAGTAACTCAGGGAAGGTGCTGGATACCAAACCCATATAATTTACTATTTCCACTTCACCAAGTACAAACTCAGGGAAGGTGCTGCACACAAAACCCATATAATTTACTATTTCCACTCCACCAAGTACAAAGTCAGGGAAGGTGCTGGATACAAAACCCATATAACTTACTATTCCAACTCCACCAACTACAAACTCAAGGAAGGTGCTGGACAAAAACCCCATATAATTTGCTATTCCTACTCCACCAAGTACAAAATCAGGGAAGGTGCTGGACACAAAAACCATATAATTTACTATTCCCCCATCACCAACTACAAACTCAAGGAAGGTGCTGGACACAATACCCATATAATTTACTATTCCCACTCCACCAAGTACAAAGTCAAGGAAGGTGCTGGACACAAAAACCATATAATTTACTATTCCCACACCACCAAGTACAAAGTCAGGGAAGGTGCTGGACACAAAAACCATATAATTAACTATTCCCACAACACCAAGTACAAACTCAGGGAAGGTGCCGGACACAAAACCCATATAATTTACTATTCCTACACCACCAAGTACAATTTCAGGGAAGGTGCTGGACACAAAAACCATATAATTTACTATTTCCACATCACCAAGTACAAACTCAAGGAAGGTGCTGGACACAAACACCATATAATTTACTACTCCCACACCACCAAGTACAAACTCAAGGAAGGTGCTGGACGCAAAACCCATATATTGTACTATTCCCACTCCACCAAGTACAAAGTCAGGGAAGATGCTTGATACAAAACCCATATAACTTACTATTCCAACTCCACCAACTATAACCTAAGGGAAGGTGCTGGACACTAAAACAAAGTAATTTACTATTCCCACTCCACCAAGTAGTAACTCAGGGAAGGTGCTGGATACCAAACCCATATAATTTACTATTCCCACTCCACCAAGTACAAACTCAGGGAAGGTGCTGGACACAAAACCCATATAATTTACTATTCCCACTCCACCAAGTACAAAGTCAGGGAAGGTGCTGGATACAAAACCCATATAACTTACTATTCCAACTCCACCAACTATAACCTCAGGGACGGTGCTGGACACTAAAACAATGTAATTTACTATTCCCACTCCACCAAGTAGTAGCTCAGGGAAGGTGCTGGATACCAAACCCATACAATTTACTATTCCCACCTCACCAATTACAAACTCAAGGAAGGTGCTGGACACAAAACCCATATAATTTACTATTCCTACTCCACCAAGTACAAAGTCAGGGAAGGTGCTGGACACAAAAACCATAAAATTTACTATTCCCACACCACCAAGTACAAACTCAGGGAAGGTGCTGGACACAAACCCATATAAGTAACTATTCCCACACCACCAAGTACAAAATCAGGGAAGGTGCTGGACACAAAAACCATATAATTTACTATTACCCCACCACCAACTACAAACTCAAGGAAGGTGCTGGACACAATACCCATATAATTTACTATTCCCACTCCACCAAGTACAAAGTCAAGGAAGGTGCTGGACACAAAAACCATATAATTTACTATTCCCACACCACCAAGTACAAAGTCAGGGAAGGTGCTGGACACAAAAACCATATAATTAACTATTCCCACAACACCAAGTACAAACTCAGGGAAGGTGCTGGACACAAAACCCATATAATTTACTATTCCTACACCACCAAGTACAAATTCAGGGAAGGTGCTGGACACAAAAACCATATAATTTACTATTTCCACATCACCAAGTACAAACTCAAGGAAGGTGCTGGACACAAACACCATATAATTTACTACTCCCACACCACCAAGTACAAACTCAAGGAAGGTGCTGGACGCAAAACCCATATATTGTACTATTCCCACTCCACCAAGTACAAAGTCAGGGAAGGTGCTTGATACAAAACCCATATAACTTACTATTCCAACTCCACCAACTATAACCTAAGGGAAGGTGCTGGACACTAAAACAAAGTAATTTACTATTCCCACTCCACCAAGTAGTAACTCAGGGAAGGTGCTGGATACCAAACCCATATAATTTACTATTCCCACTCCACCAAGTACAAACTCAGGGAAGGTGCTGGACACAAAACCCATATAATTTACTATTCCCACTCCACCAAGTACAAAGTCAGGGAAGGTGCTGGATACAAAACCCATATAACTTACTATTCCAACTCCACCAACTATAACCTCAGGGACGGTGCTGGACACTAAAACAATGTAATTTACTATTCCCACTCCACCAAGTAGTAACTCAGGGAAGGTGCTGGATACCAAACCCATGCAATTTACTATTCCCACTTCACCAATTACAAACTCAAGGAAGGTGCTGGACACAAAACCCATATAATTTACTATTCCTACTCCACCAAGTACAAAGTCAGGGAAGGTGCTGGACACAAAAACCATAAAATGTACTATTCCCACACCACCAAGTACAAACTCAGGGAAGGTGCTGGACACAAACCCATATAAGTACCTATTCCCACACCACCAAGTAGAAACTCAGGGAAGGTGCTGGACACAAAACCCATATAATTTACTATTCCTACACCACCAAGTGCAAATTCAGGGAAGGTGCTGGACACAAAAACCATATAATTTACTATTCCCACACCACTAAGTACAAACTCAAGGAAGGTGCTGGACACAAATACCATATAATCTACTATTCCCACACCACCAAGTACAAATTCAGGGAAGGTGCTGGACACAAAACCGATATAATTTACTATTCCTACACCACCAAGTACAAATTCAGGGCAGATGCAGGATAATCAAACAATATTCTTTAGAAATCCCCCTCCACCAACAACAAACTCAGGTAATATAGTGTACACAAAACCATTACATTTTTATATTTTTTTTAAATATTTATTTACATTCAATTTAATTCTAACATTTTAATAAAATATTATACAATTTCAAATTTTTAAAACACTCCACATCCTATACCCATAAATACACACATTCCACTCTTAACCGCATCGTTGCGGCGGCTTTTCCCGCTGTGTGCGGCAATTTACGAAAAGCTGTATTACATGACGAGCTCAGCTCATCATCCGCAGACGACTACCGTGGCTGATGACAAGCTGAGCTCATCATCAGCAGCGAAGCGGTTAAATGTAAATGTTAAATTTTCAAATTTTGATCTACTAATTAAATTTTTTTTAATTTTAAATGTATTTTTTAATAAATTCTAAATTTTAAAGTAACTACTGTCCATATTCATATAAAAACACACATCACATTTCTAAATCTAAGTATACATTTACATTTTTTTAAAATGTTTATAATTTTTTTAACAATTATTTAAACTTTAGTAGTAATTAAAAAATTTACAATATTCACAACCCTATTCCCCTAAAAACCAACATGCCACTCCTACATTTTAGTAAAAAAAATTAAGTTTAATTTTTTATTATAAAATGTAAAATTTATTAATAAAAATACAAATTTTTAACAAAAATACCACCCAAATTCCTTAAAAACCCACATCTCACTCCTAAATTTTGAAAATAAATTAAATATTAACTTTTTATTTTTTTTTAAATAATTGATTTCCTAAAAAATCTAATTTTTACTACACTCCGCACCCTATTCACCTCAACAAAAACACATCCCGCTCCCAAATATTATTCTAAATTTTTGCTATTTTTCAAAATAATTTGTAAAATTTTTAAAATTTAAAATTCTAATATAATTTTTAAAAACACTCCCCACCCTATTCCCCTAAAAACCCACATCCCACTCCTAAATTTTATTATACATTATTTTAAAAATTTTAAATTAATGTAAAAATTTTCAAATATTTTTTTAAAAATAAAATGTTAAAATACAAATTTATTAAAACACCCCCCACCCTATTCCCCTAAGAACCCACATCCCACTCCTAAACTTTATTAAATTTTATTAAACATTATTTTAATTTTTTTTATTTAAATTTAAGATTTTAATTTTTTTTTTTAAAAATTACATTTTAAATTACTAATTTTAAAACACTCCCCACCCTATTCCCCTAAAAACCCACATCCAACTCCTAAATTTTATTATACATTATTTTAATTTTTTTTAATTAAATTAAACATTTTTTAAATTAAATTTTAAAATACAAATTTTTAAAACACTCCCCACCCTATTCCCCTAAAAACCCAAATCCCGCTCCTAAATTTTATTATACATTATTTTAAAAACTTTATTTAAAATTTAATTTGAATTTTTTTTTAAACAATTTCAAAAATGCAAATCTAATTTTTAAAACACTACCCACCCTATTCCCATAAAAACCCACATCCCGCTCCAAAAATGTAAAATACTTTAAAACATTTATTTTTATTTTAAAATATTTATTTAAAATTATAACATAATATACATATATTTTTCATAAATTACGTTTAATATTTAAATAACTTAAAAATAATGATAAATATTCTTACACTCTATATTTATAATATGGATATTTTAACTTTCTATATTTTTACAATCATTTTCATACTCGATATTTTTACTTTCAATATTCTGACATTCTATATTTTTACAATCGATATTCTGACACTCTTTATTTTTACAGTCGATATTCTAACACTCGATATTTTTACTTTCAATATTAATTAATTACTTACAAAAATGATATTTTATACACTCGATATTCACAACTCGATATTACTACCTTCGATAGTTTTTTTTACACTATTAAAATCGATATTACTTACCTCGATATTACTTACCTCGATATTATTGCAGACTCGATATTCCTGACTCGATATTATCTCCATTCGATAAAAAAAAAATCGATATTTAGACTGCATACCATTGCGATCAATGTAGTCAATGTGGCTCTTCCGGATCTTCACTTCCTTCCAAATAAGCAGAAAAATCTAAACACTTGATTTAGGGTACTTGATGATGACCTAAAGCTTGCCTGCAGGTGGGAAATAATGGTATTCTCCTCATTCAATTTTGAAGACATAGCAGAATTACTTTGCAAAAGGTTTCTGGGGAGACATCTATAAGACTTATCGGTCTATAATTTGAGGGATCCCCTTTCTCTCCTTTTTTATAAATGGGAATTATTTTGGCTCCTTTTCCAGTTTGGGGGATTACCTCATGACGTTGGATAGCATTAAAGACCTTTTGGAACAGTGGGTCCCAAATATTCGGTTCTGCTTTGTATAAATCTCCTGGGGTAGTTTATCTAAGCCAGGGGCTTTCCCAACGTGGAGTTGGTTGAGTGCTATTATAATTTCCTATAAGGAGAAGCCTTCCACATGTTCCTGTGTTGACAATAAGATGTCTTCCCCTGCGACTACTGCTTTTCCCTTCTCTGGATTAGGGGCCACTCCAGTGTAAAGCTTTTTAAACTATTCTTCCCAAACCTGTGGTTGTATATAATAGTCATCTTCGCTGACCTGCTTAGTCGAGCCCCTAGAAAGTAGGTGCCAAAACAGTTGACTATCCTTCTGTCTAGAGGCCTCAGCCAATATATGCCAGTTTCAGCCTCTCAGCCCAACCTGGACCCTCTTGTACATCATTCTTCTATTCTTAATCTCATCTCGAACTCCCTGCTTAGCTGCCACCATTAAATTAATCTGTGCTAATCGGCAGTCCTCATTGTACCAGGGGACAGGATTTCGTTTGGACGTAATAAAATTAGATAATTTACTAAAATGTTGTTTAATGCTATTAGACAAATTATGAAAGATGTCTAAAAAAAGATCATCCTCTTTTTGGTCTAGATCACTAAAGACAATAAGAGTCTGTGCCACTTCTTCATACATTTTTGGGAGTGTTTTCCCGTCTACTATAACCTTAGGCCATTTAATTATTCTATTATTATTCGTACTTAGGATCAGGGCTGTTCTTTGAGGGGTTTGATTATCAAAAATAGGGAGGCCAGTTAACTCCAAAAAGAGATCATTGTGAACACTATCATCACAGTTTTGGATGGTCATATCTTTGGCATGTGGCCACAAATCAAGGTACACCATGATATAGTCTATCCTACTTGTAATGCTTCCTCTCTTGAATGTAAACTTGGCTTCCTTATCAGAGGGTGTCCCCCCATTACAGGCTCGCACCCCGTGAGCTAAAGTAAGAGACAATGCCTGCTGTCTAACTTTAGTAAGTCTTTTAATAGGAGAAATATGTAGCTTATTAACACCCCTAGCTTGCTCTTCTTCCTACACTAGCTCTTGCACATAATCTTCCGGCTCATAAGTCGTATTGAAAGTGCCAGCGTGAATAAGATAGAACCCTCCAATTCAGTTCTCTAGAGAATTGACTTGCGTTGTTATAGTTTCGTCATGTTTGTGATGGCTGCTGAACCTATTATAGATGTTAAACAATCTAATATGGATATTCCTTTTGGACCATATCAAGTCAATGCCAAGAATCTCCTGGGAATCTACCCCAAGTAGTTTAATTTCACAGTCCAATATTGTCCTAACCCATATTAACAACCCTCCAGCCGGACGGCCTGCTGTTGATGGCCTGGCCTTAATACTAAAGGTGCTGAACCCCACCCTATGTACCGATTCTGTCGCCCAGGTTTCCTGAAACAGGCATACATGATTACTATCAACCATCCTACCCCACTCAGGGTCACTTACCTTAGATTTTATTTCAGCAATATTCCAGGAAGCAATCTGAAGTAACTGTTCAACCCCCACGCTTCCCTCTTGCCTGCAACTGAGTGTAGAATTTGCATATATTGGTTTCTGGACAATTTTCTGGTTGGTTAGTTGGGTGGGAAAGGTGTTCACTATCTTATTACAGAAGATATAATATCAGTAGTTGTTATTCCCTCTACTTGGATGGTTGTGGCCACATCATATGCCGACATTCCATTCCTTTGATTTAGTTAGTCAGGGCTATCTAAGTCAGTAGGGCTCCATATCTATTGCTGACTGTCTGGGTAAGATGGAAATTCAGTGGGGGAAGTAAACCCAGTCGGCTTAAGATGCCTATAAAAGAAATGCCTTGTCCTGGGCCACACCCAGGTTGTTTCTTCCTACTTTGAAGCAACTGCCCTGTGAAATCTGGAGATCTGCAATTGATCACTATGCAGTCTCCCTTTGCAGCCTTCCATAGTGGACCGACCCAATTCACTCTACGGACAAACAAAATATCATGAAAACAAGAATTTGAGAAATCAGTATTAAGTGTTAGCCAATAGCAGACTGTGTTCCTTAGCTGAGTGGTAGATTCCTTTTGGTTGCCCATAAGTGATGGGACATAGGTTAAGATCACCACGTATGGGCACCAATCTGGGGGAAGATGGAGAATCACATCATTACTAATATCGCACAATAGTAAATTGGACTGTCTAGATGGTACCGTTTCTTTCCTATTTAATGGCGGGCTGGTGATGTTAAGACTAGAATAATTACCAGGCTTATGCGACCTAATGTTTTCCCTATGGGCAACTTCCTATATATAGTGACCATTTTCTTGAACATTGGCCACAACTGTGGGTTGTACTAAATTACAGTGATGATTTACTGCCATGGTGCTGGATTTCCTACGACTTTCGGCCCCCAGTTATTCAACAGACTCTGGACATAGAAAGCCATGATTGTTTGTCTCTTCAGTTAAGGTGGAAATTGACTTTTTTAAATTTTCCACACTAACTTGTAGGCTATAAAGCCTTTTCATAATGGGCAGCAAGCTATTTTGTATTATTCTTTCAAACCCATCCAGTAAGAGCTTGGTATCTTGCGACGATAAGACTGCAGAGAGAGATGGCACAGGGTAGGAATGCGGTATTGTTGGTGATACCAAAGTTGAACTATTTCTGTCCACAGTTGGGACCTGTCTAGCTTTTCTCTTTGATCTAGTGTTAGCTACTAATGCAGGCTCTAAGTGCTTTTGCTTCCTCTTCCTTTTATATGGGCGACAGGGTATTGTAGATGCTTGAGGTCAGTGCAGAGACAACACAGGAGAGACTAATCCCAGTACAGATTGATCAACATTGCACTCTAAGTTTTTTAGTCTATGTTTGGGCACTTGTAGGTACATCCTGGTTCATACATATAGTGGGGCCCCTCTCTATAGACAGGCAACGTTGTACTACTAATATTTCTTTATCTATAGCTTTCGCAGCTTGCGTTAGGAAGCAGTCAAGGGTTGAGTTGTGTAGAGACTTAGGTGTGCTCTCCCATTCCCCCATCCGTCTCACTTTTGCCATAGCCCAGGTTAACTCAATTCACACTAAGTAGGTAAAAATAAATACAAAATGTCCGACAGGCTTACTTGGTAGAGTCCTTATCCACCGGGTCTCATTAGTTCAGACAATCCAATTTTAAGGAATGATGAGCAAGGAAATTAGGAGCCAAGGGAGTAGGCCCAGCCCAGCCTTATCCGGGCTTTGATGGGCGCGTCCTGCGCTGCGGCAGCCAAAGCTCTCTTTTCAGCGCCTCCTGGCGAAAAAAGCACATGTTGGCACCTGGCCCGGTGCGTGGAACTCTGGGGTTTGCAGTCCCCTGAAGATAACAGCAGGCCGCAAGGTGATGACCGCAGGCAAGCAAACACGGAGTCCAGCACTGCAAGAGCCTAAGCCCTCTTTTCAGAACCTCCTGGTGTGAAAAGCACTCGTTGGCGCCTCCCTCTGGCGCGTGGAACTCTGGGGGTTGCAGTCCCCTGAAGATAGCAGCAGCCGGCAAGGTGATGACCGCGGGCAAGCAAAAACTGACTCTCGGCAGGCGTAAGGGTGACGCAAAGCAACAGGGATAGGCTGGCCCCATGCATTGCTGGAGTTGCATCAAGTTTTATTGCTGACAGATACCTCAGGATTCCACACGTATCTGTCATTAATTGTGACAAGGAGCGCCTTAGAGTGAATACAGCTCATCCATGGTGTCGCAAGAAGGGTGTAGTGAAATGTGTGGCAATGCTATTTTGTAGCAGCGATGCAACACTTTTAATGAACGAGGCCCAGGAATGAAGTGATGGTGCGCATTCATGGCCTGTAGCTTTGTTGCAGGTCAGCACAGCAACATTCCTTGCAGTGCTACCCGGCACAAAAACCTTCTGAACCATTTTTAAGACCAGCTATTTTCTGGTCTTAAAAAACTGACTCTAACTGGAGTTAGAGGCAGTTTTTTGGGGCTTTGCACCATAAAAGTAATTCCTTGTATATATTGCAAAGTGGGCTTACCTGCAGTTTTTGCACGGGAACGCCGACCATGCATCTCATTTTTGTTAAGTCTCGCTAACAACAGTGGCGATTCTAAAAATTCACGTTGACGCCGGTAAACTGCCAATAACTGCGGTTAGTGGCAACTTGTAAATACGGCAATAAAAAAAGCTGCCCTAATGTTAAAAAAATTACGCTATGGCTGCGTTAACTCCTTGTACATATGCCCCTGAGTTCCTGGTAGACTGAGGTATGAGCTCTGGTCAAGCAGTAACCACAATCCTAGTCCGGGTGAGGCACAAGTACACCCTAACCAAACCTGTGCTCAACATCTGGTACTTTGGAAAAGGGCAGGCAGGCTTAACTTTAGAGGCAATGTGTAAAGTATAAATTTAAATTGTATTGACTGATTGATAAAAATAATTATACTATAAGTAGGTAAGAAAATTATTGCAGCATTTACAGAACAAGACATTGGTTGTGATCACATTTAAAATATAGTGATTGGTTAAAAACATTTTAATTTTGATAAATATCACTCTAAACATTTTATTAGGTAACGCTAAAGTGCCTCAATCATTACAATCCATACTAAAACAATATCTATCGTTGTGCAAAATCGGTGCACAGTAACGCTAAAGAGCTTCAATGATTACGATCCTTACTAGAAATATTAGACAATGGGTCGACTTTGCTTATTCCAGTCATTACCACTGCTATTTGTTACAAATTACAACATTACCAAAACATCTTACCATTGATCAAATTTGCTTTTTCAACTGAATACCGCCACTATTTGATATAGATTTCGTAATTATGAGTTTGTACAAATATTTGTCAAGTCGTTGTGAATAAAACAAATACATTTTGTTACAATATGGGTAACACGAAAGTAATGTACTTCAACTCCATAGTTGTCTATAAATGTTTTGAGACTGATTTCAACATATCATCCACTAAAAGCCAGAACTTGGTAAATTGACAAATCAGATGGATTGATTTACCATTCAAGCGAAGCATAATGGCTTGACTGCATGTTCTCACAGCAGATTCGAGAAAAAAGGATTTCAACAAAGTTCGGTGTTCCTGAAGTAGAGAAAGGGAAGCACAGACTATATGCAATAAAGATTCTTTTAAAAAGGCGCAGAGTCTTCAACAGTTTGTTGGTCATTGTTGCTCCAATCTTGCGGTGACACCCTTAGTTGAATACCTGCCAAGATTTAACTTAATAAATAAATTCCTAGTAATGGTTGTAAATGTACCCGCAAATAAGGTTGAACCTTAAGTTTTTCAAACACGTTAAAAACATTACAAGCATACTTTTTTGCAGCTAAAGCCTCTTTATCCATTTTAAAAGATAAATACATTTGTAGCTTAATTTAAAAGGATCCTAAAAGAGTCTTTCCCCCAGATGCATCAACAACCCATTTTGCGATTCCTTAATAGCGAAAAATACTGATTCGCTATTAAGGAATAGCAAAATGGAATGCAAAAAGAAATCACTTAAAAAAATTGCGATTTCTTAGAATTCCTTAATTGCGACTCGCAACTTGCGAGTCGCAATTAAGGAATACCTCCCCATTCATTCCTATGAGCCTCGAGGCCCATAGGAATGAATGGGAAGACAATGTCAATTTGCAAATCGCAATTAGCGATTCGCATATTGAGATTGCGATTTCAAGGGTGCAGGGGTGTCCAAAGGACACCCTGTTGCACCCCTGAAATTGATCTGTGCACATATGTTGCGCACACACATGCCCTTAGGGCATGTGTGTTCGCAACATGAAACTTTGAAAAATGCACTTTAGTGCATTTTTCAAAGTTTTTGCAAATTACCATGAAGTTGTACTTCATGGTAATTTGCGTGCCCTGTTAGCGAATTCGCTATTTTAAAAACTTTTATGCATTGCATTTAAGGAATCTCAATTTGAGATACCTTAAATGCAAATAATCGCAATTTAGCGATTTCTCAATTTGCGATTTTTGCATTTGGGATGATGCATCCCAAATGCAAAAATACCGGTCGCAAAGGGGCTGATTCTGAGATTTTGCCCCTTTGCGAGCGGATTTTTGTTTGATGCATCTAGCTGTTTGTTTGCTTCTGAAAGTCCAAAAGACTGGAAATTGAAGGTATGAAGTCAATCTGATAAATAAGATCTCCAAACATTTGCAAAATCATGATTTGTAAGCTCTTACCAACACAAATTAGCTAAGGAGCTAGGTTTGGATAAAAACAGGATATGTCAACTTTATAGAAAGGTCCATTGATTTGGCTTCAAGATTTTGAAGGATTAGTGATCCGTAGGCCAGGGAGGATACCAGCGTAACCTTCATGAGTTTTACAAAATGCTCATAGATAGGACATGACAGCTTGTCATGCAGGGATCTAAAACCAAAAATAAGTTAAGCAGTTTTAGCCTTTAAGTTGTAAATTGGCCCTTAAATGACATTATGTCATCAAATGTGATGCTTAGGTATTTATAGGACCTGACCGATTCTATCGGCATTCCACATACGTTCCATTTTTGGGGTCTTGGTCTAAGTCGGATTATTGACATCATTTTGGTTTTCTTTATGTTCATCTTTAGCATTTTGTTGTTATATATTTATCAAAGGACTCTATTAACACAAAATCCTCCAGGGGAAGGGACCCCCTATCCTAAGGAAGATAGTGGTGCCCTATAAAGTGAACAGAGGCCTACGCTCTGACCAGAAACATCTGCTCCAGGTTCCTAGAGTTCATAAGGCCCGTACTGGTGGCAGAAGATTTTCGGTTCACACATCCACTCTCTGGAATGCGCTTCCACTGAGAATGCGTTTAGAGACCTGTACTCTTCGTTTTCGGAAGCTTCTGAAGACACATCTTTTCCCTATTTAATGTGTTTGATCTGGCTCTGTGGTTTGTTGGTTACTGCCTGGACAAGCGCTGGGATGCCTGAGGGTAACTACGCGCTATATAAAATCCTAAATAATAATAATAATAACCGTTGTAATCTTATTGGCATGTGGCTGAGCAGTATTGTATCATTTGCATATTGTAAGTAATTTATATTACAACCAGCGACAGTGGGGGAGTGTGCGTTTACATTATGCAGATGGAAAGGTTGATCAGCCATGAAGAGGTTAAAGAGACATGATGCTAGCACGCAGCCTTGCTTCAGACCACTAAAAGTATTGAATCGCTGGGTCAAGTTGCTGCTATCTCCCAACCAAACCTGGACCCATATGTTGGTGTATAAGAGTATGATTGTATCAAGAAGTTTACGCGGCACACGCAATGCTGTTTGAAATTGAGCTCCTGGTTGACTGGCATATGAGCCCTGGTCAAGCAGTAATCACAATCCTATTCAGGGTGAGGCACAAGTACACCCTAAATTAACCTGCGCTCACCATCTGGTACCTTGGCGCAGAGTAGTCAGGCTTACCCTTAGCGGCAATGTGTAAAGTATTTGTGCAACACTTCAAAATCTAAATCAGTGAAAATAACACATACAAAGATTACACGTCTTGATCTGCATCAAGTTGCATTGCGCAGCCGAGGTGACATGACGATTCCAAAGTGAGGAGAGGCTGCAGAGCGACGACCTGATAGGTCAACGTCAAGGATTGTCAATGGGGCTTGCAATGCAAAGTTTGGTGTCAAGGATGCCAGGCGCTGCAAGGGGATGCGTCAGTTCCGATGGCAAGTGAAGCAGTGATGCATTGATCCGGTGTCGTCATCGAGTCTGCCATTAATGAGGGATGTGAGGAGTTTGTGCCAGGTGAAAGTGCGGCAGAAGTTTTGAAGGTGAAACATTGGCTCCAGGTGTAGGAGGTTGAGGAGACTCTTTTGCAGTGGGTCCAATCCGCGCCACAGATGTGATGCATTGTTCTGCTCGAAGATGTGCATTTCAGCCAAAGAGATGCGACGGCTGTACTTGGCGTTGCGTCGTGCAGCAAAGTGTGGGTCGGTTGCACTGGAGATACATCTTCAGCCACTTCCAAGGATCCAGTACTTGGGTGGCACAACTTGGCAGGGCTGACTCACAGATAACAGAGTCTAGGTGCAGAAGCAGGTTGTTTTGAAGTATTGTATGTCCCTGAGATACCAGATCCGGTGGATAGCTGTTTTGACCTTGGAGTCACTCTGAGGTCAAGTGATGCAGGTCCAGTACTTCTTACCCAGGCAGGAGGGCTGCAGGCTAGCAGGTCAGCACAGTAAAGCAGGAGTACAGTCATGCAGCAGTCCAGCAGATTTGAAGTACTTTCAGATGCACAGCAGTCTCTCTTCATGGCAGTCTTCACAGGTCCAGAAGTTTACTGAAGTGGTAGTGTCAGAGGTCCAGAACTTATACCCAGTTGTGCCTTTGAAGTGGGGGAGACTTCAAAGGCATGCCTTTGAATTGCACTGGGGGTCATCCTACCTCCAGACTCATTACAGGGAGGTATAGTGCCCTTTGTGTGGGGAAAGGACAAAGCCTATTCTTCTCACACCTAAGCTGCAATTGTGTGTGGCTGTCTAGGCGGAATACATAATTCCCAGCTGTCACCCACTTGAGACTTGCTAAAGTAAGGAAATGACACCTTTCTAAAAGTGTAGTGTGCGTTTGGTGTATGGATGATGGCAATTTGAGAAGTGTGTTAGGGATAGAGTTATTTATTTGATTTAATTTATATTGAGGGTATGGTGCGATTTTGTATGGAATGCATGATAGCAGAGTTCGATGTTCAGTACGTGTTTGTTCTTAAGTAGGGTGGTGCATTATGGGGGTTGAAGTAGTATGAGTATGGGAGGAGTAAAGCGTGGTTGGTTAATTAATGTAGATTGAGGGTACGTGAGTGTGAGCATTTTGTTTTAAAATGGTTCACTTGGCATTACGGTTGCAAGAGTTAGTTTGGGAGAGTTGAAAGAAGAATGTTGGTTGGAAGTTGAACGAAGATTTACGTTCCACAAGGTAAACACAAGGGCATTTTTGAGCATGGTGATATTTTTTAGTAGTATTTTCTGATTATGAGTGATGCATTTGGCATTTCGCTTAGGGAGATGTTTGATTTGACTGGCGGGAGGCAATAGTTATTTGGAATGACAAGGGAATGCTTGGGCACAGTATGTTTTAGCACATCATTATAGGATTATAGCACAGCAGGATTTGTGATATTGTACAAAAACCAATATATCCTGAGCTTAAATCCGTACAAGTAAATGTCCTAATTAAATCAGAACAAAGTAGACAATATTCTTTTCATTTTTCATTTAATCTTCAGTATTCCAAACTTGGTCCTAGCCAACATGTGTTTCGTCTTTCTTGGTGTCAACCATAGACTTCGCCAGGGCTAGAATGTTATAAAGAAGTAAACATTACTTTAAATTCAAACAAAGTTTGAAATCACAATACATATTCAGAATCGACCAAATCCAAAACTAACACCCTAATAAAGATTGATGTAGCTAAGCCGAAGATGAAAAATAACCCAAATCAAAACAAACACACAAGTACATGTAATTAAAAGAATAAGGTGACAGTTGTGATCAAATACAAACCAACACCCAAGCGTGAGAATACGAAATAGTGAAAAATGTGTAGTAAACTATCCTACTAAATTGAATAGAAATATATCCAAGTGGAACTGAAATTGGAAGAGAAAGAAAACAGGTATACCAATGTACACCCAAAATCAAGAGTGGATTACGTAAAATCCACATGCAAAGAAGAAAGAAAGGTTCATGTAACACGGCACGCTCACCTGCCAAGAATTAGAACTTTTCACTAACAGAAAGCGAGCAAGTAGTAAATCGCAATGGAAAATTCCCAAAGTCAGTGTATCTAATGAGGGATGAAAGTAAAGTGATCAATAGTATTTGGTCATTTCTATAACAACGGGACTGTGTCAAATAGTCAAATGAGTACAGATAAGTGACTCACTTGCAAAAGCAAAAAGTGTTCATGAGGTAAGTTGTGGCCTCTCCATAAATAATTCCAGTCACAAAATCATCTGTAGTCAATCTGTATAAAATAGACATAAAGCGATTTTCACAAGTGCAATATAACATGTAAACTCAATGACACAATAGTAATCAGGCATCACTCTCTAAGAGAGTCTCATATAAAGTCTTAAAACTGACCTAAGAAGGCTATCCTTTAATTAATAAGCCCCACAAGTATTGCCATGTCATAACATTGTTAATTACTATTTAAAGTTTAAAAAAAACCTTATTGTCATTAAAGCAATCGCTAAGGTGAACATTCATTTAACTATGATGCGGAGGCTCTTAGCCAACTGAACAATACAGACTGGTATGCCAAACTACCTAATAATCCAATATATAATATCATTAGTATTATCAATAGTCATATAAAGGATTGGCATTCTCAGACTATTCTCAGTGAAGATGAGTTTAAATACCTCACCATTGACCGCCCGCGTTTCCAATGTCTATACACCTTACCGAAGGTCCATAAAGATGCCTTATCACCCCCTGGTAGACCCATTGTATCTGGTATAGGTGGTCCAACAGAAAGACTAGCTGAATTCATTGAGGCATCACTCTCTAAGAGAGTCTCATATAAAGTCGCAAAACCGACGGAAGAAGGCTATCCTTTCATTAATAAGCCCCACAAGTATCACCATGTCATACCATTGTTAATTCATATTTAAAGTCAAAAGAAACCCTTATTGTCATTAAAGCAATCGATAAGGTGAACATTCATTGTCACAAAACTAAAAGAACACTTAGAGCAGTGTGTGTCTCATACCAAAGTAATACAAGCTTATCCAATACCTATCCCGAAACCTGGAATCGGGTCGAATACTATAATTCAAATAATTCAAATCACTTCTATTGCCACTAAGATTGCCAAAATACGAATATCTTATCATTGAGTATATCATAGTTAAGTAATCACAAGGTCAGAACAGCATAAGGAACTTATAATTCAACATTTACCTGTATCGATAACGATGTTCTCTTATGGGAAAAACCGGCGTGTTGCATCGGCGCCATCTTTAAACACCCTTATATAGCAAGTGTCAAACACCACTTAGAAAGAGGACTTAATCCGTGTATCAAAACGGGGGCCTTTTGCAAATAGTAAGCCTTAGAACTTCTCTAAACAAAGGAAAGTAATTTGATAGTATTTGTTAATAAAACCTTTGGGACCGGTATATAATAAAAAAATTAAACTCCATAATTTTGTAAGAAAACCAATCCATTTTAGTACCACAAACATGAAATCCCAACCAGTTCTGTCAACGGCTTTTTCAGTGTCTAAAGCTACAGCAGCCAAAGGGTGGTCCAACGTGGAAGTACTTCTTAAATGTAGAAAAGGAGATGGGTGTTATCCGGCATAAACCGACTCTTGACAAAGCCAGATTGTTCAGGGTAAATTAGGTAAGGAATGGTGGCGTTGATACGAAGAGCTAGAATCTTCGCAAAATTGTTATATTTGTATTAACTAAAGAAATGGCACTAACTATAAATCTTACAGTATTTCTTATCCCTGTTTTCCTGTGGAATTAAACAAATCATCACCTCTTAAAAAGTGCCTTGATATGCTCCATTTTTTATGATAACATTCAATAAAAGTAAAAGATTAGGCAGAGGAATGTTTGCAAAATGACTGTAAAATTCTACAGTGAAGCTATCAATGCCAGGTGTCTTCCGCCTTCTTTAGGGTGGAGACTGCTTCGTTGATTTCAGCTAATGAGATATCTTTTTCCAAGGAGGTAAAGTCAATATTTTGAGATTGGGGAGCTGCTATGGATTGAAAAAAGGTGGGAATATTTAAAGTGGAAGGTGATTCTGGAGTATATACATTTGTATAAAAATGTATAAATTAAGTTAAGATGTCTTTGCCTTTAATTAGAATAGCTCCACTGTTGTTAATCAGGGATTCGATTTTTGTACGGCCTTTCTTAAGTTTTGTATGTAGGCAAGCAATTTCCACATCTTATTTTGGCCTCCATAATATCTTGCACTGCTTTTTAACAAATAATTTGAAGCAGCATTTGAAGTTGATCGATTGGAAGTAAATTTTGCATGAATTAATTCTTGTAAAGAAACATCAGTCTTTGAGTTATAAAAGGTGTACTCATGTGTTTAATTTTGTCAAGAAGGCAAATAGATTGAGCTTCCATAGGTTTCTGACTATATGAGACAATTTAATGGTAAAACCAAAAGTTGCTGCCTTAAAGGAGTCTCAAGTCATGGGAAAAGAAGTGTCATTGGTATTATTATTATTGGTATTATTAAGTATAAAAAATTCTCAAGCACAATCTTTAAATTGAGAGACCAAGTTAGTATGTAATACCGAGGAAATATTAAGGCGCCATCTACTGGAATGTGAAGAAAAGGTATAAGATCTACATCGCATAAGTTGGGGAATGGTCTGAAATGAAATAGATTCCACATCAGAATAGGAAGTATGCTGGAGGAAATGTTTACCAAAGAAGAGATGTTTGATAGGTGATTGAGAATGATGAGGGGAAGAAAAAGGGTTTATTCATGAAATTCTAGGTGAAAGTCTTCAAACATCTCCCAAATATTTAGGGCCCAATTCACGAAGCTAAAATGAGATGAAAGTCTAACTTTATGGATTTTGGTATTCACAAAGGGAATTTACTATTTGTAAATGCTCTTTGTGAATACCGAAAGACGTAAAGTTCAACTTTTGGTATTCACAAAGGGCATTTACAAGTTGTAAAAGACCCTTTGTGATTACCAAAAGTCGTAAAATTTGACTTTCATCTTTTGAATTCTCTTAAGGTACGTTACCTTTAACAAAATCATACACTCCAAGTGATATTCGGATGTCCTAAGTGTCCTCTGTCCAACCAAGAGGGCTGTTGATAACCTGGTTTGAAGAAAATAGTTTTTGTGACTTTTCTGCATAGGCGGACGATCAACTGTTATCATGCCACCCGACAAGAAATGGGGGGGAAGTCAAATGCAAAAACAGACTGTGGAAGCTTATCTGGGACCATTGATAAATACATTACTAGGGCAGTTGATGCCGTTGAACGAGAGATAATAATTACTGAAAAACGACTCTCCGCAGATCTCTTCAACTCTAAACGGTCATCCTTGGGCCCAATCAAGAACAGCACCGCACCTGAAAACCATCTGAGCCAGCCCCTTGTTGACTTAGGCCTGCCTGAGATTAGCATTGGGTCAGACACATTAAGTGGTGTTACAGTGGGGAATAGCACAAGAGACAGTAATATCATATTAGAGGAAATTGGACAATGTAACACAGACCCCTCGAAGAAAAATGCACCTTCTGTTGCAAAAGCAACACCCGCAATTATGAACAAAACAGGGAAAAGAAAGCGGGGTGGAGGTGGACGGAAAGGCAATCAGGCCAAGATCCCTAAACTAGGGAGAAAAACAGTTACACTTAAGGGTAGAAATAGTCTTATCCACACATTAACTGCAGCCCCTGTACAGAACAAGGGTGCCCACCTTACTTTTAATAATGTCCAACAGCAGCCATCGAAAATATTACTAGAAACTGGATCGGGTAAGGGAGGGCTGATCGGGCAAGTGGAGCATCTTGTAAAGTCTCTAATACTTCCTATAATTGTAAGGTTAAAAATAATTGATGAAAACCTTGGTAAACTCCAAAAGACCACAGCAGACAATACTCATTTACTAAAGTCTGCACTAGACAGTAGGAGGTTGGAGGGACAAGCTATGTATGTTAAGAACTTGATTAATACCGAACAACCTAATACCGTAAACGCTGGTCAGCATGAATTATTGCCAGAGAGATTGATCGGGGAAATCAGTTGGGGAGGCACCAAGGAGAGACCGCAGGGACTAGAGGGTAGCAATAGTAGTACGAGGCTACCGGAGACACCCCAAGAAGGGGGGAAACAGCCAGGCTCGAAACATACTGACCAATCAGCCACGGGTGCAGGTAACCAAACCTTTTTGGATCAACCTCCCCAAAGTTCCCTGTTAGTACTAGTCCTGGGAAATGTCCCCCCATTACGACAAGGTGAGAGAGAGGAGTTTTACCAAATAAAAAATAAGGGAACACATTGGTTAAACCGTAACACAATTGAAGGTCAGGGAGTAGGACATAACATAATTATGGCCCGCCGAGTAGCGTGGATAGGAAAATCGAGGAAAACTAGGGATGGAGACTGCATAGTGGTAGATTTTAACAGTCCGGCACCAGTGGGAAGGATATTGAAGGAAGCAGAGGGTGGTACACTACAGGGGAGTCAGGGCATAGTCATATTGCCCCTTGGTTTCTTTTGTAGGCCAGGGTCATATGACACCTTCAATTATAGAAACAGGAAACACACACCCAAGCCATTGCTCCCTGAAAGATCAGATGAGTGGGATATTATACCATCTATGCTTAATGCAGCCAGGATGATGGGCACATCACGACAGCTTACACCCCTGGAGGTCACAAACAGATTTACCGCCCGATTCATGGGCCCGATTCACAGAATGAACTTAAGACTCAATCCTAAACTTACTACTATTTTGGTATTCACAGAATGCACTTACTACTTTTGGCATTCACAGAATGAACTTACTCATTTCGGTATTCACAGAAGTTAGTAGTCCTAACTTTAGGACTCCTAAATGCCTTCTGTGAATACCGAAAGTCTTAAAGTTAGATTTTTTCTCAGTTTAGGAGTAGAAAAGTTAGGACTACTAACTTTAGGACTCCTAAATGCCTTCTGTGAATACCGAAAGTCTTAAAATTAGGATTTTTCTCAGTTTAGGAGTCCTAAAGTAAGGAGTCTTAACTTTACTACTACTAAATTGAGAAAAATCCGAATTTTAAGACTTTGGGTATTCACAGAAGGCATTTAGGAGTCCTAAAGTTAGGAGTCCTAACTTTACTACTACTAAATTGAGAAAAATCCTAATTTTAAGACTTTCGGTATTCACAGAAGGCATTTAGGAGTCCTAAAGTTAGGAGTCCTAACTTTACTACTACTAAATTGAGAAAAATCCTAATTTTAAGACTTTCGGTATTCACAGAAGGCATTTAGGAGTCCTAAAGTTAGGACTACTAACTTCTGTGAATACCGAAATGAGTAAATTCATTCTGTGAATGCCAAAAGTAGTAAGTGCATTCTGTGAATACCAAAATAGTAGTAAGTTTAGGATTGAGTCTTAAGTTCAATCTGTGAATCGGACCCCATGAACCTAAATTGCGCTCGCAAGGGGCCGGATTCTGAGAATCCGGCCCTTTGCGAGAGCGATTTTTGCATTTGGGATTCAGCATCCCAAATGCAAAAATCGCTAATTGCGATGTCGCAAATGTGCGAGGAATTACATTTAAGGAATCTCTATTAGAGATTCCTTAAATGCAATTCAACATCCAATTTAAATGTGCGAATTCGCAATTTCTTGCCGCAATTTACCGCGAGGTCAGACCTCGCGGTAAATTGCGAAAACTCAGAAAAATGCATTTAAATGCATTTTTCTGAGTTGCATGTTACACACACACATGTCCTTTGGACATGTGTGTGTGCAACACCTGTGTGAAATTTCATTTGAGGGGTGCTACAGGGTGTCCTGTGGACACCCCTGGCACCCTTCAAATCGCAATCTTATTTGCGATTAGCTAATTGCTAATCGCAAATAAGGAACACTCCCCATTCATTCCTATGGGCCTTTTGGCCCATAGGAATGAATGGCGAGTTATTCCTTATTTGCGATTAGCAATTTGCTAATCGCAAATAAGGAATCAGTAGGAATCGCATTTTATTATGCGATTCCTACATGATTACCGTTTTGCGAGTCCTTAATAGCGAATCGCTATGATTCGCTATTAGGGGCTCGCAAAACCGCCCGTTGATGAATCAGGCTGAAAATGCCCTATCGGGCATTGATGATTGTGATCGACAGAGGGATGCTCTTTCCCGCTTCTCCCCCCCTATGGAACGGTGCGCCTCGTCCGTACATCCCACCTTACCGGTAAGATCCCAGGTATTACACCACGTAGCTCAGCTATGGGCAACTATTTCACCAGCTAGACAGAGTCCTGAACATGTAAAATCTGAACCACATGCCACATCAAGTGATAGGATAACATCGCTAGAGCAGGCACAGAACGTTTTACCCATGGCAACACCTGGAACTTTCACGGCCACACTAATTCATAATCCAACCTTAGCTCCTGTATATGACCCAAGCAAGATTGATAATTTCAATGTAATCTCATGGAATGTAGCAGGGCTTGCTGATAAGATTATTGACCCTATTTGGACCCAGTTTATCAGCAATTTTCTGAATATATGCTTACAGGAGACTTGGTCTGTTGACTGTAACTTCTATTTAGAAGGGTATAAAGCTTTTTATGCCCCTGCAGTCCTGGCAGTTAGAGGGAGAGCTAGGGGAGGGCTAGTCATATTTACCTCCCTGGCATTAAACTGCAAAACTAAGACCATTCCCTCTTTGAATAACGACATACAGGCTATTGTCCTTGAACGGGGTAATCTTAGCTTATGTCTAATAAACTTTTATAATGCTGTTAACAGGGAAAAAGGCTGTAAGATCGCGGAGCTGGATAAATTCATCAAGCTGCATCGTGGCCTACAAAGAATGAGTATAATGAATATGGGGGATTTCAATACTCACCCATGTGGAAATCCCGGGCTAACCAAAATGAATGAAATGGGTTGCCCGATGGTGAAGGGCTTACACTTTGAGCACTCTATACAAGGTGATGCACTAAATGATTTGTTAGATAATTTTGACCTCTTCCTAGCTACTAGTTTGTTACCCCCACTGAGTATACAAAAGGTACCAACCTTTAAAGGAGGTCATAGCGGGTCTTTTATTGATCACATATTAGTATCCACCAACTTCCACACCTCGATTATGGGCTATACAACCTTGGAAAGCCCTTTTAGTGATCACAATCCTGTCTGTGCTAAAATAAGTACTAATCTCTTGCATAGAAAGGAGTCTGTGCAGGCGGTGGGCACCCTTAAAACAACTAGTAATAGGCGACGTCTTAAGTGGACCCAAGTAACTCCCCTACTATTTTATGAAAATCTGCAAGAATTATGTAAGGCAGAGTCCTCCGCCACGGGTACAATAACTGCCTTTGAAGGTATAATTAGCAAAGTAGGGACTCTACTAACCGTTGGCTGCCAGAATAAAAGAATTGATGATCCAAAATGGTTTGACCACAGCTGCTCAAAAGCGGCCAGGGACGTAAAAGACGCACTAAAGAGCACGCCTAGGGACTATCTGTTAATTCGTGCGGCCCGAGCCACATATAAAAAACAGCTAGGTCTACGCAAGAGGGATGTGAAGGAAGACACATGGCGGGAACTGCTAGAACCCCAGACTTTAACAAGTAGCTCCAGATTCTAGAATATAATTAATAGCCCGCTATTTCCATCTAAAAAATCAGAAGATATGGGAAGCAATATAACCGAGGAGGAATGGATAGACCATATTAGGGCTATCTTTAAATGCACAACATCTGTCCCTGTGCCTCAAATAAACCCAGAGCATTGAAATGAAATTATATTTACAGCCAGTGAGGTGGAAAATAGCATCAATAATTACCTGTAAAAAGGCCCCAGGCCCTGATGGTGCCCCACCTGACCTTTACAAATCTAACTTATCATTGTGGGCACCTGTTTTGGTGGTAGTACTGAATGCAGCAGTAAAGGCTGGATGCCTTGAATCTTGGGGACTGTCTACAATAGTTCCTGTGTTCAAAAAGAGGGACAGGAATTGTACAATGAATTATAGACCTATCTCCCTGATTGATTCGATTGTTAAAGTTGTAGGGGGAATAGTGTTGAATAGATTGAGGACTTCGGCCGAAGAAAATAGCATCATATCAGAAGTGCAGTATGGGTTTTGCCCGGGAAGATCTACTGTGGCCCAATGTGTCAATTTACATCTCATACTGGGAAAATACACTGTAGCTCGAGGGGGGTCAATATACATGGCGTTCATGGACCTATCCTCAGCTTTTGACTGTGTAAATCGGGAGGGGCTGTGGGGGTCCATGAGCGCCATGGGGATAGACGCTAACTTGGTGGCTTTCCTGAGAGATCTCCATAAAGAGACCAAGGCAAACGTCAGGTACTCGCAGGACTTAAGGGTCTCGAGGGTTCTTAGCATAGAAAGGGGGGTACGTCAGGGTTGTATTCTAGCCCCCTTTCTTTTTAATCTTTATATAAATGATCTGGACCGAACCCTGCAGGCAACTGGTGTGGATTATCCTTACGGAGGTGATAGGGGGCTGCCCGTCTTGCTATATGCAGACAACGCAGTTCTCCTAGGACGCACACCAAAAAGCCTACAAGTCTTGTTAAACACATTTCGGGGGTTCATGGCAGAAAGAGACTTGGCCATAAACAACGCAAAATCCTTTATAATGCAGGTAGGGTCAAGATAAAAGCGGCAATATCCATTAATGGTAAATGGAATGAGAGTGCCCACAACCTCCGCCTTCTCATATCTAGGCGTTCTCCTAGATGAGAGACAAAACTGGGACCCCCTGCAGTTCCTTTTTTCTTCCTTATTTCATGCTATTTATATGCTTTTGCCCGTTTACAGGTATAATTATTGTATTATTGTTGTTGTATACACCATTCTTGATTGCTCATGTCATTGAATCTATTGTATTGTTTTCCCTGATTATTTTTGTTTTACCTTTCCCTTCTTTCTGTTAAATTTCAATTTTCCATGTATTGTTAGTTGATACCTTGCATCTTGACTAATAAAGTCTTTTTGAACTTAAAAACTGGGCCCCCCTGATTAAGAAGAAGCGGGGGGAAGTGACCAGGAGCAATGCAGCAATTCTCAACTTTGCGAGCAAGATGGGCAATCGCCCAGTGGCCGCTATGTTGAAAATCTATCAAGCTAGGAGCGTAGCCATAGCTACATATGGGAGTGAATTGTGGGGGTACACCAAGGTTGAAGGGATTCAGGTGGCCGAAAATACCTTCCTAAAACATCTGCTGGGGGTCCCCCAAGGGACATCAAACTTCTCCGTTCACAGAGAAACTGGTGTTCAATACATCAGCGACACCCTTAGTTTGCACCCCTTACTTTTTTGGCTAAAAAGCTAGTTAAACAAAGATCTCACTCTCACACACAAAATCTATAGGGATGTGCTGAAATTGGACCATTGGTCTGTAATACCATGGTTGAAATACCTAATGAATTCCTTCTCCGAGCTAGGTAGCCCGGATCTTTTCCTAACTCCTGAGTGTATAACAAGGGAAGATGTGGCTTTTGTAAAGGAATCATATCTAGAGCACCAACAGTTTAAGCGTGAGGAGCAGGAACTCCAGAAATCTGGAGTACGCAGACATCTAATGCTCAAAACCTCCCAAGGAATGGAGCTCTATCTTGCATGGCCCCTCTCTATGCATGAAAGATTCCTGCTAGTTAGGTTTAGATTGGACTATTTTCATCTCTTACTGGCAGCACCAAAGGGGAGCCATAAAGGACAGGTGCTAGCACCCTGTGGCTGCGACAACCAGTCTCCACAGGATCTGTTACACTTTGTCCTATTTTGCGATTTTTATGTGGCCCCCCGCAGATTGTTCTTAAAATCTCTTTTAAAAAAAATTACTTTTTCACAGGCACGTCCAGCTCTGTTTTATCTGCACTTGTTAAAACCCGACTGTATACCGCTGATTCTAGGGTTTTTAAAATGCTCTTTAAGATACAGAAAAGGTCTGGACTGTAATTGACTTGGACAAAACTGTATTTTTATGAATTGTTTTAAAATCGGTTTTATATTCTTTTTAATGCGTAGTGGCCCTTTCATGAATTTATGTAACCTGTTTTGTGATGCTCATTTTTAAACCAGCATGTTTATCTGTGTAAATGTAACTTTTATGGTTTTCATCTTGAAGCCGAATAAAATTTAATTGAATTGAATTGACTTTCATCTCATTTTACCTCTGTGAATCGGGCCCTTACTGTCTACAGAAGATTTATGAATTTTACTATGGACAATTTAAATTTAGAGCTTCTATCTAATACAGGATTTATAACTTCATTACAGTCCCCTCCAAGAATATTATATTCATCATTATAGTGGTGTAATTTGTTAGGATTAGCAGTTCAAAAATGTTGTCAACAGAGACTGAGCCCTAAACTTTAAAAATGATAACAGAAATATTATCAATCAACAATTTGACAATGATCCGTCTGCCTTCTGAATCTTGCTGCGGGCTTATGACTGAGATTTGTAGCTTTTGATGAAACAGAAAGAGCACTCCATTTTTCTTCGCTGTAGCAGGCAAATCAAATACATTACAAGCCCAGTATGTTTTCAGTTTATTAGATTCTAATTCAGACAGATGTGCTTCTTGAAGTAATGGAACATGTGTTATAAGTTTAGCTGATATAAAACTCTTGGTCATTTAATAGGGTTACCAAAACTCTTAATGTTCCATACAACAAGTTGTATGCCTACATTGATAAACGGAAAAGGTAATTTGAAGTATATGAATAAGTAGCAATCAGAGCTTTGGAAAAAAATTGAAATTAGGTTCAGAAAGGGAGCAAAAGAGAGTTATACAGTGTTCTGGGGAAGACAGAGAAGAGGAAAGAAAATAGGGTATGAGGAAAAAAATTATCCTCAAAAGGTACATCACAAAAAGAGTAAAAAGAGACAGTACAAATCATACAAATGATGACTGAGAAACATAACTAGGAATACAAGAAAGAAATGTAGCAGGGTGGTAACAGTAGAAGATGATGATGACAACTACTTCACTCCAAAAGGTGAGCAGGGCAGCAAGGGTATGAAGCAATTGCCATACGAAGTGGGATCATGTGGAACGGTAATATGTAAGTCGAATATAACAGATAAGATGAAAAATTCATAGTGTCCTACAAATGGAACATGAAATAGGGTGTTATTATGAGATAATATATGCAGAACAAATGAATGGTCTCAAATTTCTTGAGGCCTCCATTGCTTCTCCTCCATGTTTCTGTAGACATTCTCTAAGAGCAGCAGGATCTTCATAAGTGGCAGTTTTATCCTTGTAAGTCACTTATTATAAGTAACCATAGGTGAAGGAAAACACATCTGGCATTCAAGACTCTCAGAGTGGGCTGCATATCCTAAAATTGCTTCCAGGGATCCGCTGTAACCTTCACTGCATCCTGGATGAAATAGAGTTCACAACCTGATCACATTATTTGTTTTTTGAGAATTACCGGCAGGCATTATTTTTAGGAGGTCAGTATATTGCAAGAAGAAAGTATAGTTTCTCTCGGTTTGGATAGAACTCTTGGGCCAAGTCTGTTTGCCTTCTGAATGTTGCAGTGGGTAGAAAAAGGCATACCTAGAAGCTTTGGGAGACGGGATGAAATAAGATATTGGATCAGAAGCTTCAGATCCCTCAGGAAGAATATAATCATGGGGATTGTTATTTCGGTTACGATTTTCAGTATATCTTTTGAATGTTGAGATTTCTAACTCTGAACGTGCAATACCTGAAGGGGTATATTGTAGATCACCAATCCTTTGCTCTACCTTTGAAACTTGTGTGTCAGGAAAGACAATTTATCATCTAAATATTGTAGAGTATTATTAGTAGGTTTCATAAAGGGCTTTAAAGCACAAATTTCATCAAGTAACTCTTCCATTGAGATAGGAATTGATTTAAAGGGGGAGGAAGGACCCTTTTTAGGTCTTTTGTTTGGTCCCATTATTGCTTTACCTGACGTTAAGGTCTTTGAAATTGTTACAGAGACTATATCTGATTTCTGAGCTATGTTCTACTCCATGTCTCTGAGTCTAAGAGTGAAAAGGTTGCTTGCAGACCAATATGTTTATGTTTCCTTGTTTTTCCCATGTACCAATAAATATAATCATAATAAGGATTCCTAAAAAGAAAAGTAAACATTTTTATGTAGTGAAAATGCCAAAATTAGACCTCAGTAAAATACAAGTTGATGAAAACGTAAATATGAAAAATAAAGTTCACATGTGGAAGATGATAGTTTATAATAACATAATGGTATAAAAAGACATAAATTCAGAGAAAATAAATCACATCTTGTGAACAGTATTTAAGGAAATGTGTTCTAAATGACCAGTGCCATGAAAATGAATAGAGGCAGCATTATAAAATAGTTCTGTTATTTCAAAGTGTTCTACAGAGCCTTAATAAATAAGAAATCCACTCCAGGCCAGCTTCTGTGAAAGAACATGAGAGAAGCAAAGGAGGAATGTGCAGGTTATCATGAGGTGCTGTTTTCACGTGAGACTAATATATATAATAGATGGAAGGGCACTTCGGATAAAATTTAGCACGGTCGATAATAAGTTGTAGTCAAAAAACAAAATTGAAGGGTTAGTAGGGTGAAATATGAATGAGGAAAAATATTTAAATTGAGCCTATTGTCGGAAACTTTGTTTGGGAAAAAGCATGTGCAAAACGCTTCCTAAAATGGTGGATACAGATTCAACAATGAGGCGGTAGACCCCTGGGGCTGACTGCTAAAGAAACAGAGATGCAACCAAAAAAGGCGGTCTTAGTGATTCAACAGCTTTCTGATAGTTGAGCGCGGGGATGCCCAAGGGTAACCAGGCGCTATATAAAACTCGATAATAATAATAATAATAATAATAATAATAATAATAATAATAATAGTTGACGTCTTCTGGTTTTTATCCTCAACACCCTTTCTTTGAGGCCCAATTTTGAGGGAAGCTTCTCGCTCGCTCGGGTCCTCAGAGCTGCATCGCCATCTTGAAAGGAGCCAAACCCATGCCCCAGGTGGTCATTTCTTAAAGCATTGCCAGTAACCATTAACACAGTGGTTCCTATCAATGCTTTTTGAAGTCGATTTTCTTTTTTATCTGCAAAAAGAAAATCCCGAAGTGGGATTTTCTTTTTGAAAATAAAAAATAAAATGCTCCCCTCGCGATGGGAGTCTGCTCCCGTGGTAAGCGGAGCATTTTGCCATTTTCACTGCCCCTTACCACCAGGGTTTTCCTGGCAGTGATGGACAGTGGAAACTGAACTCTAATACCGCTCATCTGAATTAGGTTAGTTAGAGGTCTGCCCCCAAAGCCCTTAACCACAAGGCCATTGGTGGGGTTTAATCACTGCAGAGGGGGAGTAATCTCCATTATGATTAAACCAAAGGTCCAACTGCATCTAAATTTGGCAGGCGGAACATTTTATTGGTGGTAAGCATATTCTGTTGCGAAGGGATATACTTATCGCCCACACATAAATCGGTCCCATTGCCTCCTCATCACAATCATAAACATTGAGGCTTCGGCTTGTCACATAGACACTACCTACTCTAAATAAAATTAAAAGGAATATACTTTATACATTATCCCTATCTACAGTAGACACTTGAATGACAAAAGCAAGAGCACAGCTACCTCACTTTTTGTATTATCCAAGCTAATATATATTTTTATTATT
The DNA here is from genome assembly GCF_964263255.1 of Lissotriton vulgaris. Taxonomy (NCBI): domain Eukaryota; kingdom Metazoa; phylum Chordata; class Amphibia; order Caudata; family Salamandridae; genus Lissotriton; species Lissotriton vulgaris. The sequence continues at coordinate 206,106 of NW_028248908.1, forward strand.
TATTTCTTCTTATTAGTTGCACATACTCCCAAACTCTAAGGAAGGGGGGGAAGTTTGGCCATGGCGAGGAAGACTATGACTCAGAGTAATAAGGATTAGCTGTAAGTAACCCCAGCATTACTTCATCCTCTGTTTTCCTCATCATAGTCATAATCATTGACGATTTACTCAAGCTCCTCTGAGAATATAAAGACTACTCAGCATTGCAGTCAACTTCATACACTGTTATACATTACCACATAACTTTATATCACAGTTTTACACCTAAAGAAATACTGTGATCTGATAATTCATGGCCAAAAGCCACTGTTTACTTCACACATCTACATAGAGAGTATGTGGAATGTTGTAAATCTTTTCCTGATGCTCCAAAAATCACAAACAAGAAATGAACATAAATAGTTAATGCTCAATGCACATCTGACAGTGAAATTTTACATCTTAGATGGAAGGATTTAGGCATAAAACAAAGAGCACTCAAATGTCTCCCATTTTTCTAACCGAGGTTATCTTATCCCTATTAAAAAGAAAACCTTAAAAGACAAAATATGAAGGGCATCAACTCTAAGGGTCCATAAGATGCCTGCTGCAGCTTTCATGAGGTCATTGGTAAATGGACCACCAGATGATGATCATGAAATCTTTACAATAGTCTCGAGGCTAGAAAATCTATCATCAACACAATTTGACCTCTAAAAGTCCTATGGCTATGCATCCACTATAAGAGTTAAAGCTGCAAACCCCAGCTGCTAACCCCAGCTGAAAAACCTCCCATAATGAAATTCAACAATAAGGCCCAGGCACAAGAACTAGAATCTAACCCTGTAGATAAACACAATTGTTGAAAGGTTCTACAGTGCCTCACATAGACTATTAATGAGGCTGGCCTCCTAGTTTGCTGAATTGCTAATGCCATCTCGATAGACCAGCCCCGTTAGGTCAGTTTCAATCTCTCAAATTCTGTTTGCTCTGCTTTTTTAAATCATGTGCAGTTATTGTGAAGCACTTTGCATTTAACGAACGGAAGTGCATTTTTGTTTGCGTTCATGTCAACACATGATTTGATGCTTTGGGTGCCACTTTAAAAGACTGGATTGGTTTATTTATTTCGCATTGGCAGACTTTAAATTGGAGAAAGGATTTGTCTGCAGTGTTGCTTCTTTTCACCAGTGTCCATCGTTTAACGTCGTAATTATGGGCTTGTTAATTCCAGAACATTTATATTCTAGCTTTGTGCATATATATATATTTTTGGTACAATTTTATACAACTTCAGAGTTTTGCTTTTGCTATTTCAGTTACATTTACGGTGCATTTTCTCATCACAGAAACTGTTCTATGGCTACATTGTCCCTGAAACAGACATATCTGTGTCTTCAACACCATATATTGAGAGACGAATGTGTATATTTCCTATGCTAATTCAAAGCAGGTTAACCTTAATAGAACATGTTGAACTTTCAGCCACCACCTCGATTTCTGCAGCATCGAAGCAAACATATCAAAATAGGGATCTGATCTTTCCGAAGTACTTGGTTGTCATTGAAGAGAAGAAGTGTGATGCTGAATGCAAGGAGGCTTTCCAGTGTAACCCCATTTCTAATGGTTTAGTTGGATGCTGCTAAGTTTGTAACTTTCAGATCCAAAAAAGTATATAAAGTTTAAAATTACATTTTCAGGCGATTGTGGTGCAACAATAGGACCATTAGGAATACCAGTTGCTACAGATTAGTTTTAGGGATTATTGTAGCAATATGTTGAAGATTAGGTAATAGCTCTATGTTACAGAAAAAACGATTCAAAAGCATTTGATATTTGGTCAAAATCCCACACTAGAGAAAACTATAGCCACTCCTAATTGAATAGAATATTCACTTATTGCAAATGTTGGGTAGTAGTGACAAGAATATAATTTAAGGACACAATAATGCAGTGCAAATTACACTCAAGTTAAGAAAATATAAGAGGGAAAGTAAAAAACAAGAGGGTAATTTCTCCAAATGTTGGTCATTTGTGGATATTGCTAAGTCATCGAACTGTTCAGCATATAACATGCAGAGTAATAAACGTCCCTTTTTAATAAATGGGCAAGTCGTTTAATAGAATGATACAAATTGAAAACATTTATCATCAGCATTGAAGAAAAAAAGAATAGAAATAGAGATGTGTGTAAGTAAAAACTTCATTGCATATTTAGATAAAACATTTGCAACCAAAAACGGTGCAATGAAATCACAGTTTGCATATTTCATACGTTGCCACGTTTTTTTGTTTTTAAATACAAGCTTAAAAGATTAAAAGTTGATAATCATTATGTCATAAAAGGCCTATATTATATGTTATTAACACTGTGGTTCTAAATGTAAAGTGCATACATGTATAAATGACAATGGTTAGCATCGTTAATCTAAAGGAAGGAAGGAACATAATTATATAGACCATTTGTGCAAACAAATGAGTTCCTACTCTGCTTAACCCATTTGTATGGACAGAAACATGTATGTTGGTCAGTAAGCAGAAAGAAGGGAATATCAATGGAGTGTGGCGGGCGTCGGTAGGGAGAGCCCAGTAGTGGTCAAATTATCGGTCAGCGCCTCTATCTTCTTGGGAAAACGATCCATAAATGTGACCAAGGCACAGTTCAGAGTGCTATTCAAGGGGTCAAAGCAGGCCAGGACCTCTCCTCTACAGGATCTTATGTCTTTAACTATCCAGCCCCTTTGTAGCAGAGCCCTTCTATCTTCTAGAAGGGTGGGGCACAGGCACAATACCTGTGTTATGTCCTCTTTGTGTTGATTGCAGAGCTGACACAGTGCCTGAACCTTGCCCCTTGTCCATGCTGAGATGACCAGCAATAGGGATGACCCCCATTCTCAGCTTCATGAAATGTAGCATTGTTTTTTCCTTGTGGGAGATTGTAAGTAGCACTGGGGTGTCAGTTGTTTATAGGTGCTTAAGGTCATCCAGCCATGATTCCGTGCAGAGAGGCTGGTCCTGTCTTCTATTGGCATGCCTTCCTTGGAGGCCCTAAGCTTGTGGCAGCATATAACAAAGGCCGCCATGCGAGCCAGCGCCTGTTTTGTCAAGTGTCCCGCTTCCTTGCCCTTTCAGAGCCTCACGCCCATATGTTGAGGTTAGGAGAACCTTCGCTTGAGCTACCTGCAGGATCGGTGCAAAGCTGGGGCCTTTTAATATTATGAATGGAGATCTGAGAGCGAACAACAGTGCAGTGCCTTTCTTTTTTAATTCGGTCAACAGGATCGTTTAGCTGCCGTTATCTAGATACTCGTGGCAGTTGGTAGCATCTAATTTTTCCTGGTCGAGAGACCATGTTGGCTTTTGAGCCCTGGCAGCTCGAACTGCAAGTATCTTGGTTTTCTTTTTGTTTATCAGCAGTAAGCCTGGGCGTAGTTCGCGTAGCCGCACTCCGCGGAGCTACGCGAAGATGCACTTGCACTCCGCGAACTACGCATAGCTCCGCGAGCATGCGTAGTAGCTTGCTTGACCCGTTCGCGAGCCATTTTTCGTCTTCGGGAGCGCCGTGGAACTCTGGAACCTGCTCGCCACCACATCTCCAGACGTCGCCTTCCTCGCGGAAACATGGATGAACGCCTCCTCAGCGCCCGACATCGCCGTCGCCATCCCGGACGGATACAAGATCACCCGGAGAGACCGCGTCAACGAGACAGGAGGAGGCATCGCCATCGTCCACAAGAACACCATCCGCATCACAACCAACTCAGACGACACCCTCACAGCCGCTTAACATCTCACTTCCAGATACACAACGACCCCAAGACCACACTCAGAGGCACCCTCATCTACAGACCCCCAGGACCTCGCACACAATTCAGCGAAGACATCGCAGACTTCATCAGCCCGCACGCCCTCGCCTCCGCTGACTACATCCTCCTAGGGGACCTCAACTTCCACCTGGAGAACAACAACGACAACACCACCACCACCCTGCTGGACAACCTCACCAACCTCGGACTCATGCAACTGGTGAACACCCCCACCCACTACGCCGGACACACGCTTGACCCAGTCTTCTCCTCCAGCAAGTACATCTCCTTCAGCCACTCTACCGGACTCCACTGGACAGACCACAGCTGCGTCCACTTCAGCTTCAGAAAGACCACGACTCACCACTACCCACAACAGGTTCCCCGCAGGAACTGGAACAAGATCACCACCGACCAGCTCACCACTTCACTGAGCCAGAACCCTCCCGCCAGCTCAACGGACCACAACCAAGCAGCCAACAACCTCACACAGTGGATCACCAATTGCGCTCGCCCAACCAGCCTCGACCACTCGCAGTCCGGCTTCCGTGCCAACCACAGCACCGAGACCGCCCTCATCGCAGCCACTGACGACATCCGAGCCCTGCTCGACAACTGGGAAACAGCGGCCCTCATCCTCCTGGACCTCTCCACAGCATTCGATACGGTCTGCCACCGCACCCTAGTGCAGCGCCTCAGCAACATCGGAATCCAAGAGAAGGCACTGGAGTGGATCATCTCGTTCCTCACCGGAAGAACCCAGAGAGTCTGCCTCCCCCGGTACAGATCCAAGGCCACCAAAGTCATATGCGGCGTACCACAAGGATCATCACTCAGCCCCACCCTCTTCAACGTCTACATGAGCCCCCTCGCAGCCATCGTACGCCAACAAAACCTCAACATCATCTCCTACGCCGACGATACCCAGCTGATCCTCTCCCTCACCAACGACCCAGGAACAGCCAGAACCAACCTACACGAAGGGATGAAAGACGTAGTCGAGTGGATGAGGCACAGCCGCCTGAAACTGAACTCAGACAAGACGGAAGTCCTCATCCTTGGATCATCACCCTCCGCCTGGGACGACTCCTGGTGGCCCCCTGCCATGGGCAGCGCACCCAAACCAACGGACCACGCACGCAACCTGGGCTTCATCCTGGACTCCTCCCTCTCGATGACCAGACAAGTCAACGCCGTCTCATCATCATGCTTCAACATCCTACGCATGCTCCGAAAGATCTTCCGATGGCTCGCCACTGAAACCAGGAAGACGGTCACACAGGCACTCGTCACCAGCCGACTGGACTACAGAAACACCCTCTATACCGGAACCACAGCCAAACTCCAGAAAAGACTCTAACACATCCAGAACGCCTCCGCATGACTCATCTTGGACATCCCCCGACACAGCCACATCTCCGGACACCTGAGAGACCTTCACTGGCTCCCCGTCAGCAAGAGAATCACGTTCCAACTCCTCACCCACGCACACAAGGCCCTCCACGACCTGGGCCCCAGGTACCTCAACAACCGCCTGACCTTCTACACTCCCACCCGCCAGCTACGATCGACCAGCCACGCCCTCGCCGCCGTGCCACGCATCCGAAGATCCACCATGGGAGGAAGATCCTTCTCCTACCTGGCAGCCAAGACTTGGAACTCCCTCCCCATCCACCTCCGCCTGACCCAAGACCACCTCTGCTTCAGGAAACAACTCAAGACATGGCTGTTCGAGCATTAGCGGACCCCCCTCCCCCAAGCGCCTTGAGACCCTCTGGGTGAGTAGCGCGCTATACAAATATCCTGATTGATTGATTGCCTGCATGCTCGGGATGTGTAGCGCGCAAAGTTACCCATGAGGTTTGTCCCGCCCGCTCGCGTCCCCTTATTTCCGGTCACTACTAACGTGTTCGCGAGTTATTCTGTGCCAGATTGCAGTTTCTGCGTGTTCGGCAACTCGATCTTACCGACAAGCATCCTCGCGCATGCGAAAATGCTATTGAGCGCGCGAGAACTACGCTACGCAGCAGTTTGAGGAGTATTCGACAACTTCGCGTTCTCCGCGGAGCGCGGAGTTGCCGAAACTCCGCAAACTCAGCGAACGGAGCGTAGTTCTTCGCCCAGGGTTAATCAGCAGGCCGTTCCTATTGGAGTATGTGGTGGTTGGCTTCAAAAGGCGTTGAAAACCAATCTTTGTTTTGCTGATAAGGACCAGATCATCTGCGTAGAGTAGACTTGAGAGGCTGAGGCTGCCCAATTTGGGTGGATGCGAGTTTACTGAGTTGAGGAGACAGTGACTGGATGAACAGAAATAAGTTAAATAGAGTGGGCATAAAAACGCAGCCTTGCTTGAGGCTTTGTGTGGTGGTGATAGGCCGTGCCAGGCGCAATCCATCCCCAATTTTAATTCTGACCCATGTTTCATGATGCATAAGCTGCAGATCCCTGAGCAAGGTATCAGGAATGTTAAGGAGGGCAAGCTTCTGCCAAAGCTTCCACCTATTAACCCTGTTGAATGCAGATTTATCTATACTACTATTATAAAGAGAGAACTGTGTCCTTTGAGCCAGGTAAACTCAAAAAGTACACCACCAAGCACAACACCCAATACACCGTTGGAAAGGGGAGGTCCAGGAGATGGACATAGGCTATACATTTGGGCAACATATACATTACAAAGTGAAAACAATATTCGGGGTAAAGTAGTTCCTTGTGGGCGTTCTTCTGCTGTTAGGGAGTAGCATGGGTGTGTCAAACTAAACCTGTGGGCGGCAACATTGGCAGAGGGGCATGGCCAATAACGTCACTCGCTTCCAGGGGCTGCGACCTTCAGTAACACAGAGCGCAGCAGGCACACACAAAACACCGCGAGTTCAGTAACACTGAAACTCGCTGCATGAAGCCAGAAACTCACTGCAACATTGAAGCATCTGTAGAAGTAAGCGATAGTGACAGTGGGCACATAAAGAGAGTGGGCGTGGGCGGGTGTAACTTACTGAGGGAGGTGACATAAACAGCGTGGGCGGGGTTTGAGGGACGTCGCCATGTGTAAATAAACGGAAAAAACATTCACATATGCCATGAATGTAGAAGTTGATGTGTATTCACTTCAGGCAGACGCACTCGGCGCATCAGTTCTGTAACTACGCCTTATAAGGGGCGCGGATTCCATCAACGGCGCGGCTTCCATCAACAAGACGCGTTACATAGGAATGCTACATTCATGGCCCGCCTATTGCTATTACATACGTCACAGCTTTCACGACGCCACACAAAGGGTTCCCCAAGGAAAACAGTCACAGACTAGACGCTCCTGCTGCTCCCGCTGCTGGCCCCTCTGCTGAGATTCTCCTGCAGTGGTGCTGCCCCAGCCCACTTCTGCCCCGGACAACATCGGGACGGGCTGCTAGTAATCTATAAACCCCATGGACGCGCTTAGGGGCTAACTGAGTCATTAGACTGAGTCACTCTAGCTGTGGAGCGCCTAAGAAAGGGCTCCGCTTAACCTCTTGTGCACGGCCAGACTGGGAACCAAAACCAGCCCTGGCAAAGTGCTCGGCCGGCTCCAGGGGGGGGGCTTGGGGGGTGACGCCGAGCTCTTTGCCGAGGCCGGTTTTCGGCCGAATTTGTTATAGGGCCGATTTTGCAGCTATGCTGCGAAAACGGCCCTGTAACAAAATCGGCCCCCAGGGGCCCCAAACCGGCCCCCCAACCGTGCGGTGCACTGGGGGATTGCCCGGTGCCCGCTACGGCCAGTCCGGCCCTGCTCTTGTGGTAATCCTTTTAAATATCACTTTTGCCCTCACTATAATAGGACATGCCCAGACAGACGCGCAGCGGACGCGCTTAGGGGCTAACTGAGCAATTGGACTGAGTCACTCTAGCTGTGGAAAGCCTGGGAAAGGGCTCCACTTAACTTCTTGTGGTAATCCTTTTAAATATCGCTTTTGCCCTCACTACTGCACATCGCCTATGGAGCGCCTGGGAAAAGGCTCTCTTGCTTTAAAAAATATACATTCTTTCACCGCATTTACCACTTTTACTGTGTTTTTAACCACCACTTTTGGCTTACCTGCCGGTTGGGCACGGCGTCCCTCCCCGGTCCAGCGCGGATTCTTCTGTTTGTCTGGAGGGAGGTGTCATCCGCCGGAATTCAGGTTAACCACTTCCGCCCTTCTCCATCCTTGAAGTTAGCATTCTAGCTTTCCTCAATATAATTGGACATGCCCAGACATACGCGCAGCGGATGCGCTTAGGGGCTAACTGAGTCATTGGACGGAGTCACTCTAGCTGTGGTGCGCCTGGGAAAGGGCTCCGCTTAACCTCTTGTGGTAAGTACGTTTAAGAAGGGTCAGGGTTTATCCAATTTATCGTAAGGAAAGATAAATGCCACAAAATTCAAAAAATTCAAAATTTAATACGTTCACCACAAATTGATTTGTCATAATTCATAGACATTATTTATTCAGGAAACGCAAAATCATAAATATTAGTGCTTTTGAAATTCAAAGCCCTAAATCATTAGCTTTCAAATATATTGATCAAAGTTACTGGTTCCGCAATTCATAATTGACAAATAACTCTTGTAATTCAAAGTCATCCGTATAGTCTTCAAAACTATTCAACTATCATATGGTGCTCTCAGTGAAAAGCTTTTTCACTGAGAGCACCATATGATAATTGAATCTGGATCATGATGTTACCAACTTTAATGACTGACTCTCCGCTGCACTTTATACAGTTACCCCTATACAACCCCTTGTATCCTCTAGACTAAAACCTTCCTCCCGAGGTTCACTCCCGCACTACGCACTGTAAAAAGTCCGTGCAAAAAAGCGAAGTTGGAGACTCACGTATAACAATGAGGTTAAAGCTACTTATAGAGCCACTATCAAGAACTTTCATAGACAAAAGCGCGCTGAAATGAAAGACTATTTTGTTAATAAATAATAAAATTTACTCCGCTAGCAACTCTTCTAAATCCCTCTTCAAAATTGTAAAAGGTTTTACTAAGCCTGCCGCCCTGTCTAGTAGGATTCCCCCTACCCAGGAACTCTGCGATGGACTCTGAGACTTTTTCTATGATAAAATTGTGGACATCGATTCTACCTTTAACCCCTCCCACCAACCCCTGGAACAGACCACGGGAATTACTAAGACCAATGCACAATCATGCACCTCCTTCGCCCCTATCCTCCTTGAAGTTGCCCTCCAAAAATGGCTCACCTGTGAATATCGTTCCCCAAAAGACCTCTGCTCAACCTCTATTTTTAGTTCAGTTGCCCCCTCATCATTTACCCCCCTGAACACCATTTGGAATACCTCATTACAGTCTGGTGTCTTCCTTACCGCCTGGAAACAGGCCATGCTAATTCCTATTCTGAGAAAACCTGATGTTGACCCTTCGGTCTCTAAAAACTACAGTCCCATCTCGCTTCTTCCCAAACCGCTAAGGTACTCGAAAAAATTATCCAAGAGCAACTCGCCACCTACCTTGAATTCGGCCACCTTCTTCACGATTCTCAATCCAGTTTGAGACTCGGTTTTAGCACAACGACCGCTCTGTTGAAGGTGTCGGAAAATATCCATAAATGTGTGGACACAGGCGAGGCAGCAATGTTAGTGCTCCTCAACTTGTCCATAGCTTTTGACATGGTCTCCCATAACATCTTGATAGAGAGACTCCTCAGCCTCAGAATCCAGGGCCCCCCTTATCATGGATTAGATCTTTTTTAACTAACCCTTCTCAAATGATTTTTCTGCAGCCTTTTGTTTCCAGCGAGAAGCCTCTTAACTGTGGCATCCCTCAGGGCTTGGCACTTAGCCCTTTACTTTTTAACGTTTACCTATCCCCCACTGGCTAAAGTAGTTGAATCTTGTCGAGTCTGCGTGATCTCCTACGCTGATGACACCCAACTGGCGTTCTCATTCAGAGACCACTCCGAGGCTACCTTCTCCAATTTCAGACGCTGCTTGCTTAACATCTCCTCCTGGATGGCCCTTAACACCCTCAAACTAAATTCGGAAAAAAACTGAGCTGATGTTCTTCAATCAACCCAGACCCCCATCCTTCCTTCTGGTGGCCAGCAGAATCCCCCTTCGGAATTGGTGCCATCGGCCAGGAATCTAGGTGTCAGGTTCAATAGCAAACGTTCTTGTAAAAATCAAATCGATCAAGTTTCTGCAGCCTGTTTCGGGGAACTCCACATGATCCAAAATATGTTCACCTTCCTCCCTCAGGACTCTCGCCAGACCGTTGTCCACCCACTCATCACCTCCCACCTAGACTATGCCAATAGTCTGTTCACTTCATTATCGATTAGAGCAATCATGTGGTAGTTCCTGGGAGATATTTTGTCACCCCCTTTGAAAACTGGAGCAAGACACCATGAGCGGGCGATGCAGTTCTTTTCTAATATGGATGAGTAAGGTGGGGATAGTTGGATGGCCCAAATTGCTGGACCTGGGCCAGGAGCCCCATCCCTGTGTCCCTTTGTGATTTGTTTTTATATTAAGGCCTCTGTGATGTGAGACCTGGAGTTTACCTGGTCGTGGCTCACGGTTTTAACTTCCCGGACAGCGCTACCTGCAGAGTCTTCCTCCTGCATGTGGAATTGGTCTGGTGATGGTTGGGCATTAAAGTGTTCGAATAAAAAATGGTAGCACACTGGCTCCCAAATGTGGGAAGAGGTCACTTTGGGAAGAGCACCCCCTAGACAGTTTATGGTGCACCAGAACTTTGCAGAGTTATTTGGCCTGATATCATGTAATAGATTAGCCCAAAATGAATTCCAGATTTTCCTTCGATGTTCACGTTTTACTGTCTTCGCCCCTCTCTTAGTTTGCTTATTATTTGTGGGTCCATTGGTGACCTTTTAAGTTTTCTCCATAGAGAATGCTTTTTTGGCAATCCTTATTAGATGACTGGAACCTTCCCCTTGTGAGGTAGGCAGATTTGCTTTTCCCTGTACCGGTTTATCAAACCGGTCTGCCAGTTTTTCAGCTAAGTATTGAATTCCCCTCTATTGCGTGGATGCTGGCTAATAGAAGCTTAACTTCTGCAACCAGAATCGGGAGGCAGTTGATGGTACACTTGATATGTTTTAGAGTGATTGTGTGCTTTAAAAGCCTTGCTCCACTGCCGTGTTATGTTGGATCAGCCGAATGTTGAGGGTGAGCTCTTGGGGGCCATGGTCATTGTCCATTTTTTCGCCAAAGCCAACTGCGGAGATTTGGTTCAGTAAAGGAAGTCTGACAAATGTATAGTCGATCAAGGAGGCACCAGTGTTGGTCAGTTATGAAAGGCCAGGGGTGGCTTATCGGGGTTAAATCATCCATTAGGAGCTCTTAATCCAAGGTGTTCAAGATTTACTTGGAGGACCCTTCCTCTTGGGTCATCTTTGCCCCACCCGGGGTGGTCCTGAGGTGGTATAGCCCAATCGTCTTCATGTAACTGTGTTATTTCATTTGCCGGAAGATTGGTCTTCAGCCACAAGTTGAAGTGTCCTGAGGTTATATTATCTGTGCTTGGGTTTTCTGATCTAAGGTTTAGCACTGTGGTGGTCAGTTCCTTGATGATTGCTGACCTTGAGCCTGAATTTGGATTCCTATAGACATTTATCAGGGTTAGGCTCCTTGACTGGCCATTGCCTGTTCTAAGCGAGGTACTGACTACTTGAAGCTGTGATGTGTCGCTTGCTTGTTCCCAAGAGCGAATTGCGCTATTGGCCGATACGTAGTTTGCAAAACCTCCACTGCTGCGGCCAAAGATCCTTTGTTTAGATGCAGGCATGTGATGGTTGATGTACTCTTCTAGCTGATATGCCGTCTGGAGCCATGTTTCTTTTCGTAAGATGATTTTGAAGGAGCGTAAGTAGGTGTGGTGCCCTGATCGCTCAGTTTATTAGCCAGACGGTTGATGTTCCAGGAGCATATCTTAAGTGGGCGAATGTACGTTGTGGCAGCTGCTTTGTCACCTGAGCAGCCAGGTGGAGTTCAGGGTCCCAGACAGCCGTGCCTAGTTTTCAGCTCAAACAGGGTCAGCAAGTTGGATTTTTTGGCCACCCTTTATGTCCCTTGAACTGTAAACTGAGGTTTTGCTTAGGGCGCCTCCGAGGAACAAGTAAACCAATCTTAGTTGCGCCGTTAAACTAGCTGCATCTGACGAGCTGTCAAGGATAAGACGATAACCCGCTTCCTTGAAGGGAGTGATGGAGATACCCCACTGCTTGAAGATGTCTCTGTAGCCCAGGATTTTAGAGGCTAGCTCCGTGGATCTTCAGGTGACTTGGTTGATTCATTGATCGGACCATGCACAGGTGCGATGAACTCAACAGATGCATCTCATGGGATGTGACTTCTTCCATCAGGCCTGTTGCTTGGATTAGCTTCAGGATGTTTAGGATATCAAATGTGCCTTTCAACTTCTATTCCGGGTAGAATACTGTATAGGCAATTGGTGCTTGTGGTTGCCTTATGTATATGTGGCCATCTCGGAGACTTACAGGTGTATTGTTTGCCTGCTTTGGGGTAGTGTGATGTGTTAGACTGGGTTCACTTAAAAAGTGAGGACCAGTCCAGAGACTGCTGCTACTAGGCCGAGACAGGTGCTCGTCAATCCCAGAGTTGAGATGGTCTGATTGCTGGGATCTGAAGAGAGGCTTCCTACAAGCATATTAGATTCCAGACTGGAGCATGCAGGTTTGAGAGGCAAGTTGATTACAATACTGGGCTCCTTTGGTCTCACTGAAGCTATGTCGGCGAGGTTTTGCATGATGATTGCTTGTGCAGGTTCCTTGATGTGAACTGTTTGGAGCTTAGCGGCTCTGTTTATGCTGGTAGGCGGGACGGTTAGCAAAGGGCTATTTCCCCCCGCCACTTGACTCTGGACTTTAGTAGCCATGTCTTGCCTTGGAAATTTGGCGTGGTCCACGGGTGGTGGGATTTGAGGGTCCTAATTGCTATGGTAGCCAAGTCTGTTCCGTCTGCCATGGTCTTTGCTATGGTGGGTACTGTGGTGATACTCTTTTGATTTGCTGTAGGTTCTGGGGTTAGAATTGGATTGTCAATCACTCATACCAGGCTGCTCGACTGTGTTAGGTACTTGTTCCGGGTGGTGTCTTCATGGTTCCGAGTTTTAATTAGGGGGTAGGGCGCCAAATTGAACTTTATGGTTTGGGTTTTGTTGCAGTCTTTTCTCCTTTTTGCTCGTTTACTTTTAGGGTAAGCTTCTTCTGTGTTATGACCGGGTGAGGGTGTAAGATTGGGCCAAGGCTTTTGGCCACCACACTCGCTTACGAGCAGCTGCTGTTCGCACTGCAGTCTGTTGTAGCGGAGTACTGCAATGGGTCAGCTTCAGCAGCATTAAGTCCTGGGAGCGGAATCCTGCTCCCATGCCAGAAGCACTGCTTGAAACTGCTTGTTTCAATGAGTGTACCAAAATAAAGTTGCGTTATGAGTCTTTTGTTCAAATTAATTCCAAAGCAATCATTATTTTACTCCATTTCAGTCAGTCGCATGTCAAGCCATATTGTGTATTTAAATTCTAATACAGTAGATGTGTCCAACCGGACTTTCAATTTCTACAGCAGGAATATATACATGATTTCGGGCCGTATTATTAGCCCTTCATCAGGGATTCACTAGAAATATAAATAGGAACATTAAACCATAGGCGTACACGAACAACCATTATACGGTTTCATCAAACATTCATTTGTGCGTTGGTTTACAAGAAAAAATACTTCGCTCGGCGTTTCCCCTCTAATTGTTCATTCTACCACTCAAGTAAGATGACTACCTTTTCTGATTTCCCCATGTCAGTTCATGTAGAGTCCCCCTTATTAAAACGCATAATATATCCCTAACTCCAACCTTGTACAACACTCCTCATACCGGTCTCGCGTGCCGTGGCCTCTTAGCTAGTCTGTTTAAACTGACCATCACATCTCTGAACACCTGATGTCATTTTAAATTCATCGAACGTGACTCCTCCCCTGTACGTACCCCGGTCTGCCATGATACTCCAAGACTCATAATACACCACAGTGTGCATCTTCCGTCAATTAGTTTACCCCGCCCACCCTTATGATGTTGATACCTACGCCCTTATACTAAACATATAAAAAGTACTTTTCAAGACATATGCGTTCGTCATATAATCATTCACAAAATGTATAAACGTGAGATAGAGAAAGCATTTGCTGTGCACATGGTTGCCTGTGTTTCCTTCACAATGTGTGTGCACCTGGAAACTGTTTTAACTTCCCCCTGCGAGGAGAAATGGCTTGGCATGCGATCATCCACGTTCATTTGCGTTTTCATTGTTAACTGTGTTCCGTGGGTGCTACCTTGAAAAAAGGGCTGAAGTGAATTCATCAAAAGATCGAGAGGTCGGGTGCACTCTAATTTAATCCCATTCTTGTCAATTTGAATTGCTTTGTGTTAATTTATGCGTGCATTCTGGATTCGTGGTCCGCCCTTCCGCCACGTAGTTAAATCAAACAACATTAATTCCTGGGAGCGGAATCCTGCTCCCATGCCAGAAGCACTGCTTGAAACTGCTTGTTGCAATGAGTGTACCACAATAAAGTTGTGTTATGAGTCTTTTATTCAAATTAATTCCGAAGTAATCGTTATTTTACTCCATTTCAGTCAGTCGCATGTCGAGCCATATTGTGTATTTAAATTCTAATACAGTAGACGTGTCCAACCGGACTTTCAATTTCTACAGCAGGAATATATACATGATTCATCCTCGATAGTGAGTAATATCCAATGCATTTCGGGCCGTATTTTTAGCTCTTCATCAGGGATTCACTAGAAATATAAATAGGAACGTTAAACCATAAGCGTACACGAACAACCATTATACGGTTTCATCATGTAGAGTCCCCCTTATTACAACGCATATTATATCCCTTACTCTAACCTTGTACAACATTCCTCATACCTGTCAGCTTCAGCAGCCCCATCTGCCCCATGTAATGGCTCCTCTTGGAGGTTTTTAGTTGGATTGTTGCTTCCATCCAAGGTCCTGCCTCTGGGGATTGGGAGTTTTGCATTTTTAATTTGTTCAGCTCTCTCACAAGCTTTGCCATCACCTCCTGGAACGCACTTAGTTTGCCTAGGACTGGTGAGCAGTTTCAAGCTTGGCATTGGTGATCAGCATCCGCCTGGGCCCATTTTATCAGGTTGTTCAGGTTTGTTATCTTTTCATCAATGCTGGCCACTTAAACGGCCAGAGTGTTTGATAGGGTTATCTGCATGTCCAATTTGACGGCTTGAAATGACATTGCATCCACTGACCTCTGTAGGATGCATAGAGCTGTGGTCCAGGCTGACTCCTGTTTAGTCTTGTTTTCCTCATTTGGGGTGGCTGGGGGGCTTCTTTTCCATATGATGAGAGCATGATTTTCCATTACTTGGATCGAAGGTAGGATAGGTTCTTTTCGAAATGATAGGAGTCTTCCTCATATGAAGACAGTTGAGGTTGTCTATTTCCCCATGGTGTTCCACTATCCGACTTTTTCGTGGCGTCCCTGAGCAGTGGTTGTTGCTCTGTTTGTTCCACTAGTTGCTAGATTGTCATGGCAGGGATTTCCTTCTCGCCGTAGGTCGCCACTTCCTGTCTTCTTCTTCCTCTTCTATCCTGGAAATTAGGGGCCATATGTATCAAGCAAATTCGCATTTGCAAAGGCCGAAATTCGCAGAATGCAAATTTGCTAAATGGTATGTATAAAGCAAAATCTGGTGCAAAACAAGGAATCCCAAAATTTGCGATTCCTTATTTTGCAATTGCATTTAAGGAATCGCAAATTTTGTGATTCCTTAATTGCAATTTATGAAGCAAAAAAATGTGCAAAATGTCCTTAAGGAATCGCAAATTACCACCAACTTCCAGTTGGTGGTAAGTTGCGAATTCCTTGAAAAATGCACATTTTAGCATTTTTCAAAGTGCCATGTGATGCACATGCATGCCCGTAGGGCATGTATGTGTGCCACATGTGCACCCATGCATATTTCAGGGGTGCAACAGGGTGTCCTTTGGACACCCCTGCACGCTTGAAATTATTCTCAATTTGCGATTAGCAAATTGTGAATCGCAAATTGAGAATAACTTCCCATTCATTGCTATGGGCCTCCTGGCCCATAGAAATTAATGGGAAAGTATTCCTCAATTGCGGTTCGCAATTTACGAATCGCAATTAAGGAATTTTAAGAAATCTCAAAAAAATGCGATTTTGTACATACATAGCTATTTGCGATTCTCAAATAATGATTTCTTAAAAATCGCTATTTGAGAATCGCAAATCAGGTTGATGATACATATGACCCTAGGTGTAGGTTGTCTCTGCCCAGTGAAGAGTTGAGTAGAGGCTGCACGAAAGAGGGATGAGGAATCTCGCTTTTTCTATAGATTTAAATACCAGCATATGTAAACTAATTTGAAAGGTTTTGGTATGTCAAATTATCATTAAAATGGACATTTGGGCTGAGTTGGGTTCACTAATTACCATTTGTTTGGATAAAGTTTTGAGAAAAAGTGAAGCAATGTGGCATTGATACCATCAGAAATGAATCTCGTAGAATTTGGAGAATGATCTATAAATATTTAGAATGGGTGTTGATTTTGTAAGTCATAAAGTATATACACAAATAATAATGTAGCCATATGGGGTCAAAGCATACATGGGAAAAGGTGGAAGAGCACTGGCTCACACTTCAGCATGCAGTTTGCCCCATTGCCTTATGGTAAATGCCGTACAAATGCAGTACAATTTGTGCTGACCTTAGTTGTAGTCTGTAGTTTTTCACCTTCTTGTGTGTAGTGGTTCTGTATATCTCTAGAAATATGTTTCTGGGTTTTAGCCCCTCCTCAATAGAGAGCAACAGGTTTTTTTCTGGGGTTGCTGGAAATGCAGACAAAGTCCTCTCAGCTCTCAATACCAATCACAGGCACACATGTGCATCGACCAGAGCTTGTCAACTCATTGGCTCAAGGAAGCATCTTTAAACAGAAAACAGGTGGGAGCACACTGCCTCACACTTCAACATGCAGTTTTCCCCATTTCATTATGTTAAATGCAGTACAACTTTGCTCTTACTTCAGTTGTAGTCTGTAGTTTTCCACTTTAGTGGGTGCAGCTAGTGCTGAATATCTCTAGACATATGTTTCTGGGTTTGCCCTCCATCAGTAGAGAACAGCAGGCTTTTTTCAGGGGTTGCAAGAAATGCTTTCAAAGTCCTCTCAGGTCTCAGTACCACTCACTGGCATACAGGTGCATCAACTAGAGCTCATAAGCTAGCCTTTTTAAACAAGAAACAGGTGGGAGCACACCTCCTCACACTCCAGCATGCAGTTTGCACCATTGCATTATGGTAAATGTAGTACTCATTTTGCCCTTACTTCAGCTGTAGTCTGCCAGTTGTAACTAGTGCTGTATATCTCTAGACATATGTTTCTGAGCTTAGCCCTTCATCAGTGGAGAGCAGCCGGCTTTTTTTACTGGGAATACATGTCTAAAGATAACAGCACTACCTGCACCAACTTTGGTGAAAAACTACAGCAATTTTTCAGTGTGCGTACAGCATTTACCAAAATGCAATGGGGTGAACTGTGCTGGGATGAGAGGCAATGTACCCCTTCCCTCCTCATGTTTAAAAGGCCCCCTTGCGCTAACAGCTGAAGACCTCCCCTTGGATGCACCTGTGTGAATTTGGAGTTGTACTACAACCTGAGGAGACGTGGTCAGCATTTCAGCATCCCCCGAATACTTTTCTCTGCTCTCTACTACTTTTGCTCTCTACCAATAAAGGGATACAGCTAGAAATACATGTCTAGAGATAACAGCAGTACCTGCACCATGTTTGGTGAAAAACTACAACAATTATGGAGTAAGCGTACTGCATTTACTAGAATGCAATGGGGTGAACTGTGCTGGGATGAGAGACAGTGTGCTCACTTCTCCCATGTTGTTTAAAAGATTCCCTTGAGCCAACAAGCTGACAAACTCGCCTGGGATATACATTTGAAGTGGTACTGTGGCTTGTGAAGACTTGGGCAGCATTTCAGCAACTCCCAGATGACTTTTTTCTGTTATTACTTTTGCTCTCTACTGATGAAGGGTTAAACCCAGAAACATGTGTCTAAAAGTAACTGCACTACCTAGACCAACTTTGGTGAAACACTACAGCAAATTTGACATATGTGTACTGCATTTACCACACTGCAAGGGGAGAACTGTGCTGGGATGAGAGACAGTTTGCTCCTGCCCCCCATGTGTTTAAAAGGTACTCTTGAGCCAACGAGCTCACCTGGGATGCCCCCTTGTGCCTGTTGGGTGGTACTGTGACCTGTAAAGACTTAAGAAGCATTTTAGTGACTCCAGATCACTTTTTTCTGCTCTCTACTACTTCTGCTCTCTACTGATAATGGGATAAACCCAGAAACACAGGTCTAGAGATACAGCACTATCTGCACCAACTCTAGTGAAAAACTACAGCACATTTGAAGTAAGTGCACTGCATCTGTCACAATGCATTGAGGTGAAGTGTTCTGGGATGAGAGGCAGTGTGCTCCCTTCCCCCATGTGTTTGAAAGTCTTCCTTGTGCTGCCAAGCTCACCAGGGATGCACCTGTGTGCCTGTGGATTTGTACTGTGACGTGAAGACTTAGGCAGCATTTCAGGAACCCCAGATTACTTTTCATTGCTCTCTACTACTTCTGCTCTCTACTGATGAAGGGCTAAACCCAGAAATACGTGTCGAGAAATAACAGCACTATCTGCACTAACTTTAGTGAAAAGCTACAGCAATTTTGAAGTAAGTGTACTGCATTTACCAGAAAGCAATGGGATAAACTTTGCTGGGATGAGAGGCAGTGTGCTCCCTCCCCTTTGCGAGGGATCAATTCAAATTAAGTATATTCCTGCACCCTGGTACTGAGTAATCTGAATATTTCTGTGGAATTAACTAAATATACTCTGGGGGAGACTATCTCCTCACAACTGGATTATTGTCACAATTATTGTGATATATACAAAGGATTTAACCCAAATTCATGTTGAAATAAAATGCAGTACTGGTCTGTCATAAAGTTTGCAATGTGTCAATGAGTATTTAACGCAAATTGAAGAGTTGATTGTTGCTGATTTTCCAAAGGTAACTTAACCCAAATTGTTGGCTCCAGAATGGGGCAGTCCAATTTTTGCTGCTAAAAATGGGGATTTGCATTTATTAGAAGATTTGCGATTCTTATACAAATATATCCTAACTGAAATAAATTCAATAATTATTGGGTGAAGTCTGTGAGACATTTTTATCAATCAAAACAGCTGCTTATCAACATCCTACCTCCTGAGCCATGTGGTGTAACAACATTTATGACCGATATTTGAACATGCCCTTGAACTCGCTCCAACGAACAATATGACCTAGAAAATTATATACCATCTAGTTCATGCAATTTCCATACAAGAACGTAATGATACTGATCTGTCTTGAAGGTAGTGGCATAACAGTCAGATGAGACAAAATGCAAGTTTTTAACAGATAAGGCAGAATGTTGGGTAATTTTTTTATTGCTGAGAGAATCAACATTAATTTACATAATTTACTCACTACAAACATCACTGCAAGGAACCTGGAAAATAAAAAACAACTAAGATCATTTGCAGGCTTTACTCACGTTGTTTCAGAGGTTTTGATATACTTTTGGAACCATTGAAGAAAGTGTTACAGATGAATTACTGTTTTGTATGGAGAGAACAGAAAATAGTACTTTCTGCAAGGTTATTTAGGTTTATATAGGCTTGGCTGATGTTTAGCGTGAGTGCGCTGCACAGTAACTGTTCAGGCCACTTCAATTTGTTTATGTGCTGTTGAAAGCCAGGTTGTTGATATTGAAGTGTACACTATTGCTTTGGGATCACACTCCTTTTAGGTGGTGAAGAATATTATTGGTCTATGGAGAATGAGGCCCTTGTATGTTCATGGGCTGTTGACCATTTTGAAATGTTTCTTCAGGGTACTTAGATTTTTGTGATAAGCCATCAATAAAATTGCTGTGAGAAACATAAATGTACAAGGTTGTTTCCTGTTTGGTTCATCTATTAGCAAGTTTGCAACAGTATAATTTAATAACCCAATATCTGTCTGCCAATAATAATGCATGTGCTAATTGTCTTTGAAGAATATCTGTCTAGAATTGTGATAATCTTGGGTACTGTGAAGTTGAGACGTGTGTTTCCTTCGATTAATATTATGAAGAGAAGTAGATGTGTCCTTAGTGTTAATGAATGAGATACGGCTGATAAGAAGGATGCTGTGTTAAACAGATTGTCAGGTTTTATGGTGTGTATTTGGCTGTACTAAAGATTGTTATTATTATTATTATTATTATTATTATTTATTTTTATAGAGCGCGTAGTCACCCGGAGGTATCCCAGCGCTAAAAGATCCTATCTCCTAAGTTAGGAGGAACAAGGGAGAAAAAGAGGGAGAAGAAGAGGAAGGGGAGGGGGGGCAGAGAAAATCCGGATTGAGGACACGCAAGGTTCACTGGGGAAAAAGGTAAGTTTTGAGCCGCTTCCTGAAGCGGAGATATTGTGGTTCGAGTCGCAGGTCGCGGGGGAGTGAGTTCCAGAGTCGTGCAGTATGGACTGAGAAACGTCTTCCTCCTGACCGGGCTTTCTTGAATCTGGGGATAGCGATGAGGTTTTCCGTGTCCGATCGGAGGGGTCTTGAGGGTTTGTAGGATGTGATGAGTTTCCTAAGCACAGGGGGACCTTGATTTTGTAGTAATTTGTGAGCTAGACACAGGGCCTTGAATTTGACCCGCTCCCTTATGGGAAGCCAGTGGAGGAGTTTAAGGGCCGGTTTGGCCGATGCTCTGGCAGGGGTCTTTGTGAGAATCCGGGCCGCAGTGTTCTGGATTCTCTGGAGTTTGTTCAGCATCGCTTCGGGGGCGCCCAGGTAGATCACATTGCTGTAATCAAGCCTCGAAAGTATGAGGCCTTGAATTAACAGCTTTTGGGAGTTGGTGGGCAAGAGGGGCAGGACTTTCTTTAGCGATTTCAGGAGCCCGAAGCAAGTCCCGGCTACTTTCTTTGCCTGCACGGTAAACGAGAGGTCGGTGTCGAGCCACACTCCCAGGCTTTTTACTTCTTCTTTAGGTTCAGGGGGAGGGCCCAGACAGGCTGGCCAGATATTCGGGGAGAGTGTGAGTCCTTTCGGGCCGAAGAGCAAAACCTCCGTTTTCGAACCATTTAATTTTAGGGCTGAGGTGTTCATCCAGCATTGGACCTGCGCCAGGCAGTTATATAAGTCTGCTGGTTGTTGTCTGGGGTGAGATAGTGATACAACTAATTGTGTATCGTCAGCGTAACTGACGACGCTCACTCCGAATGGGATGATGACCTCCTCCAATGTGGACATATAGATATTAAATAATGTGGGGCTCAGGGAGGAGCCCTGGGGCACGCCACATTGGAGGGGAATTTCGGAGGAGCGGGCGTTATTCTCCCAGATCTGGTAGGTCCGTTGATCCAGAAAAGATGAAAGCCATGCTAGGGCCGAGCCCTCTACACCAGCTCCCTTGAGTCTTTTAATGAGGAGTTGGTGGTTGACGGTATCGAAGGCCGCACTTAGGTCGAGGAGGATCACTGCCACTGATCCTCCTCCGTCCAATAGCACTCTGGCCTCCTCTACCGCTGCTAGGAGGGCGATGTCCGTGCCCTGCCCTGGGCGAAAGCCCGTCTGGGAACTTTTTAGTATGCTGTTGGCCTCCAGGAACTGGGAGAGTTTTTTATTAACCAGTTTTTCAGCAATCTTGCTGATTCCTGGGAGTAGGGAAATGGGCCTATAGTTGGCCAGGTTTTCGGGATCGAGAGAGGGTTTCTTTAGCAGAGCTTTCACGACTGCCGCCTTCCAGCTCGGGGGTACAACTCCCTGTTGGAGTGAGGAGTTGATCAGATGAGTCAAGGGGGGAGTAATCGTGGGGGCCACCTCCTTAAGGATTCGAAGCGGGGCGGAATCCCTAGGAGAGCCGCTTTTTATGGAGTTTAACGCGTTTCCCACTTCTTCGGTCGTAACTTGACCCCAAGAGGAGAGACAACTGGTTGTAAGGGAGTGCGGGAGATCGTTTTCTTCGCACGGGATCACGGGGGGAATTGAAACTAGAATTTTTAGAATTTTTTCATGAAAAAAGTCCGCCAATTGTTGGCATTTTATCTGGTCAGCTTTGGGGTCTGTGTGGTGTCTCGGTCCAAGTACTGGGGTTTTCAGAAGATCTTTTAAAATGGCGTAGGATTCCTTACTGGAGCATACTGCTTTCTCTATTCTTTCCTGGAAGAAAGTGCTTTTAGTTTTTCGAATAGCAGTTTTGTAATTTGAGAGAGAGGTAGAGTAAACGTCTTTGTTTATTTTTGATTTGTCTTTCCTCCAGGAGCGTTCCGTTCTCTTGCACTCTTGGCGCAGGGCTTTTAGCTCAGGAGTATACCATAGAGCCGAGGATACTCTTTTAGGGTGTTTGAGGGAGGAAGTTTTGGGGATGAGTGCATCCAGAGAGGAGGTGATCCAATCGTTAAACTGCTTATCGGCTGTGGCAGGATCGGTGGAGAGCTCAGGGGAGGAGTCTGCAAGGGCGGCAGCCCATTCACCAGATGCGAGTTTGTGCCACCGTCTGTCCGTGACCTGAGTTGAGTAGAAGGTGATTTAAAGATCTTGTTGAAGTTGACATTCAGAATAGTATTATTGTCAGGAACTGGAAGTGGTATTTTTAGAAGTGAATTTCAGGGGGGCATATATTGGGTTATATCTATGTGTGTTTATATATGTGAATATATGTACATGTTTTTTCTCTATATTTTAAATATGACATTATAGTACCAAACATCACATTGCAGTGTTATTAAGCTCTCATTCTGATGGGAATGTTGAAAGAGCAAATGCACTTGCCAAAGCAAATGTTCAAATGGCTCTTTCAACAGGTGTGGATGCTGAGAAGTTAATTCTAAAGACATTTTGAAGCTATCATTTCCCCCCACATGCAACGATTGCTGGATCTCATTTTCTGATTTTCTGGAAAGATTTTGGGCCAAATATTAGAGTTTAGATATATGGGTTACACTGTCACAAATGTGACGGCTATCTCACCCACTGTATTACAAGTGAATTACATCCAAGGGCTCATGTAATATGGCAGACAGGATACTCATCACGTTTGTGATGGAGCAACCCCTCCACCGAACTCTAAATCAGACCTTCCATTACTATCTTGGTTCCTGTGTGGCTTTAGGACGGAAGGAGTCAGAATTGCAGCGTGTATGTAAATAAAATGTGAGCAAAAGTAGAAAAAATGATTACTGCGGTTGTGTCTTTAATCATTGAGTCACAGATATTGATTTGAAATTTGATCAACTTGTTAAAGTCATAAAAATACTTTGATTAACAAGGACAAATCAAGATATTCAGTATCACAATCTAGCAGTACGTCTGATTAGAATTCACTGAAACTAGATGATGGTAAGCAGTTGATGAACAGATTAATTTCTGCTGTAAGTGAAAGTCAAGCCACAAAAC
This sequence comes from Lissotriton vulgaris, assembly GCF_964263255.1. Taxonomy (NCBI): domain Eukaryota; kingdom Metazoa; phylum Chordata; class Amphibia; order Caudata; family Salamandridae; genus Lissotriton; species Lissotriton vulgaris. The sequence continues at coordinate 229,472 of NW_028248908.1, forward strand.
ACAACTGTGCAGCAGTAAAAATGCTGTTATGCTCATATTTGTGTTTCACCAAGTGATCATGTAGGGTCATCTGCTAAACATAGGAGACTTCTGGCACTATTTGATGCCTTCACAGAACAGGCAGAGGGATTCCATGTATGTCCATTCTGTATTGACTAGATTTGCATTCTCTGGTGTGCACAAACATCCTTAGAGCAATGAGTGTATTCTTGGATTTTCCTCAACAATTATACATATCTTTTCACACTATCTAATATTGCTGTTGCACTCTATTAAACCTAGATTCAAGGGCTGCCAGAACACCATATTCCAGGGAACCAACGATTATCCTAGGAGGGAATACTGGTGTCTGTGTCACTGCTTTCTTGAAGAAAGACATATGAAACAAGTGATACGTTTTTCAAAGAAATATGATGCCTAATATGACAGCATCCACCCAAATCAGTCTCAGGATATGGAAAGGACCCACATGTTTGGCAACAATTTGGGATAGATCCAGTGGATGGAAAGGTAGTCATCAGAAAGCTACAATGAACCTCCAACTTTAAAAGCTTTGACCAGGACTACAATATCAAGCTACGAATGGGTCACAGCTAATTTCTGTACATTGCATATGCTTGACAGGGGAAGGTGAAAATACCAGAGGTCAAATGTGAAGATGGAAACCAAGGACCCAAGGGAATAGAAAAAGCGTAGTAGCCAAGGAAGCTATGTAAAGTGATATTGTATTGAAATACATTACGGAATCAACTAAATTCATTGGTAAGGGTGGTGTATAATAAAGCATTAGAGGTATTCTTCTGATTGAATCTTTCTGTATTCTCTGCAGTCTGAGGATGGCAGCTGGTAGTCATATAGTAAATTATTACTGAACTCTGTAGTAATAGTGCCCAAAACTGAACTGAATTTTAGAAATTGTTTCTCCCATTGAATCTTTAGGATTTGCTTTGGAATCCATGTTTTATATGTCTCTAAAATTGTCATGACCTGCAGTTGAAATATAGGATTCTGAAGTCAATCAACTTCCTCCCATTAGAGATCGGACCATATCCTGAGGAGAACTAAGGACTGTGCCTGCCACGTGGTGCAAAGAATTGCGGTGCATGCACCTTGTTCATTGCTCCGCCCGAAATGATAAAGGCCCAGAATGCACGTGTGCATCATAATAGCAGTGGTGGGACTCTGCATGTCTGGTGGGCGGTCCCAAACACCGCTATGGTAGCAGGAGTACCAAGTCCGCTCGTCATCATAATGAGCCCCTAACTTCGCAGGGGAGCCAAACTGACGTGTCTTAGACTACCGAATAATCTTGTTTAGTGACTAAAAGGTAACAAGCAGAATTCTAAAAGCTAGTAAGCAGATTCATAAACATAAATAAATCAATCAATACAAACTGAAAAATACATTAAATGGATTATGAAAGGGGCAGACTCGGCCCGGTTAATCTTGCAGTCCTGAAAAAATCTGAAGTCATTAGTCACCCGAGAGATAAACAAAAGGACAATGTTTGCTCAACAGGCTCTTCAGCCATTTTGTTAAAGAACAGCATTTCTGAGATCACCTCTGTAACTCACAGCAGATCTGGCATGCCTGGAGCTTTTGATTGCATTGATGATTTGCAAACATTGTTCTGACGTAATCTGTCTCCCATCTTGATTAATAATTTGGGGTCCAGCGTGGGCAATAATTTGTGTTCTTGATTGGCTTGGTGTAAATGTGTGTTTGGTTCTGAGACAAAAAAATAACTCCTCTCAAATATTACTTTAAAGGTAGTACACACAACTAAGTACATCACATTTCTAAAACTCATGTAATAATCAGCAGCGAGGACCAATGCGGCATTTGATTTGCCATGTTTAAAGTCAGATTTATGACATAAAATTCCGATGCACTGTAGATGGTTTATACAAACCTATATATGACTTATTCTGTATCTTTGTAAATGGTGAGGACGTTTTTGAATTGCCATTTTTAAAAAGACGTCTAAAAACGAATGATAGCGTATTTATTTTTAATGTTACTCATCTGAAGATTTACTTTCTTTTCTAAATCTCTTAATCAAAATCAGCGAAAATGATCCTTTGAGTCTCCCTTCCCGACGGGCTGTGTTAAGTTAGAAGCAATATGGAAAATAGATTAAAACAGGGTTCTTCTATAAAATGGAAGCACCACCAGGTACATGTCTTCCAGTTCCGGTAGGCTTCTCACAACTGTCCCTCTTGGATCACGGCCACAATCAGATGTTCTATTCTAGAACAACATGATTGCGCCGTGAACCAAAACATTCAAACAATAACATTATAAGTAAACACAACAAATGTTCCCCTTTTAATAAAACAAAAACAAACCAAAACTATATTACAAACTTGTTTTTGATAAAAGAGACAAAATGTGACACCCATCCTGTTTTTTTCCGAGGACGTTTGCCGATCAGTTTTTTACACTTATTGTCAACAGAATCATTGCAAGCATCAGGAGTAACCACAGTATTTTCTACTATTTCATCCTCACCAAATTAATTCTGTGAACCAAAATTATTTGCATAAATAGTTCCATGTTCAAGATCTCCAGACATATTTTGACAATTGCTCTCATAGTCCTCTTTATCTGCTTTAAGAACAGCTATTCTGCTCAAATTCCATGCCCTTCCATCAGATAGTCTTACAGAGGTTTTTAGTATTTCTTTCACTATAAAAGGACCCATATATTGGCTTTCTCCTTTTTTCACTCTCCATGGTTTTTTAACTTTCACCAACATACCCACATTGACAATGTGATCACGTTTTGAACCTCTCTTTTTATCAAAATTGTCTTTGTTTTTAGAATGTGACTTAGCAGTTCTATCCTTAACACTATCCAAATCTAGATTAAATAAAGTAGATTGAACCAACTAAAAAGGATTACATTTAATTCTAGGGAATCTACCTCTCATAACCTCAAAAGGAGAACAACCAGTCATGTCATTGGTAGTGGTTCTGGACATTCAAACAGTCTTAAAAACCTGCAATGCTCACTTGTCACCATCTACATCTGCAATTTTTATGGCACTTTTGAGCACTCTATTGAATCTCTCAATAACTCCATTTCCACTAGGATTGTACAGAGATGTTTTGCAGTGAGTAATTCCAACTCTTTTGAAATAATTTTTCGCTTTGCCAGATAAGAACTGAACACCATTGTCAGTAATGAGGCGAACAGGTAAGCCTTGTTCGGTGAATGTCTCATCCAAAAATACTAATACAGCATCAGTGTCAACTTTCTCTACAGTTTTGATTACTGGCCACCTTGAAAAAATATCAATGGCAGTCAGAATATATTTAGATCTAAGCTTGATAGGGCCCATGAAGTCTATTGCAATAGTATCCCACGGATTTTCTGGCATAACATGTTCCCCCATGTTAGGTTTGAGTGTCTGAAGAGATTTATCAGAATTAGCACATGTGATCCAATTTCTCATTATGTGTTCAATAATAAATGTCCATACCTTGCCACCAGAATCCTTTTTTAACAGTTTGTTTAGTTCTCTCAATACTGCTGTGGCCTTCATGTCCATGTACAACTATACTGTTTCTTCAATTACTGGGGGGAATAGCCTGGTCACCTTTTCTGATTATACTGTCAGTACATGATAACTCATCTTTTACTTTTCAATAACACCTAAGATCAGTTTTAATACGATTTTTCCCAGGCCAACCACATAGAATGTATCTTTCCACTTTTTTTATCAACTCATCTTTGACAAACCCTTCACTCCAAGCAACTCTGTCGATAGGCATAGTGCCTTCATCATGCACTAAAGCAATATGAAACTCATCCCACTCATTCCGGACATCCTCCTTGATGGGTAAAGGTAACCTTGACAAAAAATCTGCTGTAACGTTGTCTTTACCAGGTACGTACACAATGCTATGAAGAAAATCTTGGAGTCTCATAGACATGCAAGCTATGCGGTCAGACACTTTGAGCATACCCTCCCTGGTCAATACACGTACTAAAGGTTTATGATCACTACTTATTAAACATTCTTTGCCCCAAACAAAAACTCTAAAATGCTCAAGCACCCAAACACATGCAAGCATCTCTCTTTCGATAGTGGAATATTTTTCTGCTGCTGGTGTGAGACCTCTGGATGCATGTGTAATATTAAATTCTCTCCCTGATTTATCTTTTTGTGTCAACACAGCATCCAAACCCTTTGAGCTAGCATATGTGGTTATGGTGCCAGTGAGCAATGGGTCAAAACCACATAATGCAGTTGCCTCACAAATAGTTTCTTGAACATCTTGGAATTCCTTCTCACAATCAAGAGACCATGTAAATCTAATCTTGTTCTTCATTAATTGCCTTATATTAAATATTCAGTATGAAAAATTCTGAACATACTTGGAATAGAACTCACACAATCCTAAAAAGGATCTCACATCATCCTTAGATTTGGGATGTGGAGCAGCACAAATTGCTTCCCCTAAATCAGTTTTTGGTTTAATGCCCTCCTCACACAATTCATGTCCAAAATAAGTGACAGACTTCACAGCAAATCTACACTTTGAATGCTTAATAGTTAGCCCATTATCACTAAGCACTCTAAGGAAATCCTCTAAAGCTGTGTTGTGTTCTTGTTCACTGCACCCAAAAATTAGGATGCCATCTTCGAAACATACAGCATTTCTTTGATTACTAAACAGATCATGCATGATGCGTTGAAAAATTGCAGCTGCAGACGCTAATCCGAAAGGCATTCTATTGTATCTGAAACAACCAAAAGGTGTGATGAATGCTGTAAAATCCATACTGTTTTGATGTAGTTCGATCTGGTGGTAGGCCGCCCACATTCCAATAGTTGAAAAAAACTTTCCCCCACCAACAGTAGCTAACATTTCTGAAATGCGGGGTAAAGGAAATTGCTCAAGTCAATGCAGAGCCTAATCTTGCCACTGCCCCATGTAGCAACCACAATAGGTGAAACCCATTCAGATGACTCAATCTTTTCGAGGATGCCTTCACTAACCTGAGTATCAAGTTCTTTTTTACCTTCTTCTCGTACAGCAATGGGAATATTGAGAACCTTGCGAATTTCTGGACATGCATCCAGACGTATTTCATACTTAAATCTTACCAACTTCCCAATTTCACTTTTGAAAACAGTAGGACATTTTCTAAACATAAGATCACCTACACCATTTTGGTCACCAATGACCATGACAGGCTCAGGACTGTTTGGATTTAATATAATATCAAGTTTTCCGTGCTTAAACCAACTCAGAACAAAAGGACCTTTCTTAGATACATAAAGTTTAGCTATACAATGACGATTTTTAAAAACTAAAATTAAAGTTCTAAAACCAATAATCTCTATTCTCTCGCCGGAATAACCCTCAGGATTGATGTCAGAAAACTTCCATACTCATTTACAATTGAATAGGGTGAACCGGAGTCAGCATACATCAAAATCTCCACCCCACCAATGACCATGTTGCAAATAGATTTTTTTCCTAATTATAGTATTATCGATATTCAATATTGAAGGACTAGAATCTTTTATATTAAGTACAAAAGCACTGCTTTCTTTGTACCCAGCATGAGTTTGCTCACTATCACTGCTGTCACTATCATCAATGCATTTGACTTTGTTATTTTTACTTTTCTTGCACACTTTTGCAAAGTGTCCCATGACACTGAATTAGCACATTTCTGCTGAACACAGTTTGCTATTAGTAAGATGTGACTTGCTATCACATCTGAAACACCTTAAATCTTCTTTATTTGCTTCTGTAAATTTCCCTTTAGAAGAATTGAACATTTTTTCTTTTTTATATTCATCACTCTTATTTGTGTACTTGTTACCAACTTTAGCTATAGTCTCACCACTACAACTAGCAGAATAGCACTTAACCTCTTTAGCACTAGTGCACGAAAATATCAGAATTTCTTACGATAGCTAAAATGTTCGCAAGATCTGAGTCACCATTCACCCAAAGCCCTTCTTGAATGGTGGAATTGTTTGCATGCATAACTACCTGGTCCCTAATTATCTCTTTTTGAAGGATACCAAATTTGCAATCAAGAGGTAAACATTTAAGAGCAGAAACATAACAATCTGCAGATTCATCCATCCGTTACTTTCTCTGAAATAATTTATATCTAGAAATGCCAATGCATGCTTTTGTAGAAAAATAAATATCAAAATCAGAAATGGCTTTATCCAAAACATTCCTAGCTCCTTCAATATCACTTCTAGGTAACGGGTTGAAAGCTTTAAGATCTTCAGGCCCTAATGAATGTAAAAAAATACCTTTCGTTTGACCGGCAGACATTTTACCTTGAACATCTAATGTATCTATGTAATTTATGAAATATGTTTTCCATTCTGCCCAACGCATACAAGGTGAACTACCCGCTGCCCAAAATGATTGTGGTGGAGCTAAAGAATAGCTTTGAGAAGACATGATGAAAGAAGGTAGAGAAAAAAAACCTGCCAAAAGGCAAGGGAAAAGAAACAAAAAAAATTAAGAAGCAAAAGGAGAGAAAAAAAAGAGAAATCAACAAATAAGGTAAGTAATAGAGGAGTTAAATTGTAGATAAATACATAAATTAACAATCGCAATACTACTAGAATATGATAGATACCAAATAGCTATATGTACACCAGAGTACAAATAATATGAGAGACAGGGAATTGTTCACTGTTAAATGAATTTCCAATCAGTGTCCATTCTTCACCCTGTGAAAACAATGATGAAAATCTTCCTGTGATGAGGATGATGCATTCAAATGCAGACTCCAAAAGACAGAAAGGTTTGTTGTTGAAATCCCAAAAAAATAGACAAATGGTAATAAACAAAGAGTTGCCAAAAGTAAGCTCTCACCGGCAATCATCCACAGTAGATATAAAGAATCCATAAGTAACCATATGCCGGTGAAGGAAACTTTCACTGATGAATACACATCACGAACAACTGCTTCTTGAAATGTTTGTGTTGGTCCGGAGAACAAATCCAAGCATACTGACACAAAGGTGCAGCGTGAATGTGGAACATCTTCCTAAACGCAGAAGACTCATGTAGCCACGAGCAAGTCATAGGCATTCCTCGGAAGTGAAGACAGTAGAATGCACGTTGGTAGAATCTGCAGAAAGTGGAATACGAATGCGGGCAGCTCTGAATGCAGAAGAAGACAGCCAAGCGACTGGAACTCCAAAGAAGAACGCCGGTAAGTCTTCGAAAAATGCCAAGGCACACAGTTGAAGAACTTGTAAGGGAGGAAGGTAAATTACTATGAGGGCCTAAGCGGGGCATCTAACAAATGACACAACACGCTGGGATGCTATCCGGGACCGGAAGCCACGAGCGACCTCCAGTCGTTTATTTATATCCTTCTGGCCACGCCTGGCCAGAAGGTGCTACATTGTGTGTGGGTGTTTCCGGGTCTCGGCCGAGACCCGCGAAACACTAGAGCGCTACATCCCTTTCCAAGTTGGTAAATGTTCGGGAGCTTTTACTCAGTCAACATGCAAAATCAGCCAGTCTCTGATTCGGCCTTGGGTTTGGCCTTAGGTTGTGGCTAACCCGACCCCGGACCATCCGGGGGTCCGGTTCATCTCTGGCCGGAGACGGTGGGGTGATCTCAGGTCCATCATCAGCGGCAAGATCTCCTGTGTCTTCAGGCTGGCTTGTAACTTCAACATTTGACCTGTTGTTAATTCCCGTGGAATCTGTCACAGGAGGGAAGCGTTTGAACCAAGACACGTCCCTGGTCACCTCTTCTCTGTGCAGTCACCGCTGTGCCTTTGGGTGCCTTGATAGTCCAGGGTTCCGGCTCATTCGGGGTCCTGAATTTCCCTCCTGGCATCCTTGTTCGTATCAATACCGCATCTCCAGGGCATAGTCTCCTTTCTTTTGCTCGTCTCCGCCGACTCGCCCATTCATTGGTCCTTGTTCTCCTTTCCTGGGTGGCCTTGGGAACATATGGTTCAGGCGTCCAACTATCCGCCATCGGCAGCGGATCTTGTCGGGGTCCTGCAAACATTAACGACCAGGGGGATCGTTGTGTGGTACTGTGCGGAGTGCTTCGATACTCCCTCAGGAAATGCTGCAGTGCCTGTTCCGGGTCGGTCCCCTCGGCCATGGCTATTCTTAGAGTCTTGTTGACAGTCCTCATGAATCTTTCTGCCTCACCGTTAGCTTGAGGCCCTTGAGGCGTGACACGGTGGTGTTTTACTCCCAGGCTGTGTAGGAATTCCCTGAAGTCACTGCCTTGGAACGGCGGCCCATTGTCCGTTTTGATCGACTGTGAAATTCCGAACATTGCGAAGACTTTGCTCAGTATCGGTTGTACATTCACAAAACTGGTGGACTGTGCTACTTCCACCACTGGGTATTTCGTATAGCTGTCTATTAGAACTACTGTCACTCTCCCATCCGGGAAGCTACCAAAATCCAGACTGAGCCATGTCCAGGGTGACGGAGGCGGGTCTTCCGTGATAATCTGTGCCGGTGTCTCCGGCAGACTAGTGAGCCGACACGCTCGGCAGTTCCGTACCACACCGTCAATTTTCTCATCCATGTTGGGAAACCACACTTTCTCCCGCATCCGTGCTTTCATTCTCCTCGTTCCTTGATGACCCTCATGTGCTAACATGGTCGCCTGGTCCTGTAAGCTGATAGGGATAACTACTCTTGATCCTCGAAGAATTAATCCGTTACCTGCTCTGCTGAGCTCGTTGTGTATCTTCCAAAATTGCGACAGGCGGGCACGGTCTGCTTCATTCCAGCCACTGACGTTGCGCAAGAAGTTCTCCCATGATCTAGTTTCTACTGCTTCCTTTACTCTCAGTATTACGGCATCATTGTCATATTGGGCTACAATGACATCAGCTGCTAGCGCTTGAGGGCACGACAGTTGAGAAACCATGTCCACGAACTCTTCTGTTAATGCTTCCTGATCCATCATTACACCGGTTTCACTCGGGGGGTGCCGTGATAGGAAGTCCGCCGGGTTTTTCGCCCCGGGCCTATAGACAAGGTCCATTTGATAGTGTTGGACCTGAATGGCCCATCTCTCAATCCGAGGCGGGGGATGCGGAGCCGTCCCTTTAAACAATGGTACTAGTGGCTGGTGATCTGTGACCATCCGGAACGGATGACCCGTTATGTACAGATGGAAGTGATTGCAGGCCCATTTCACTGCCAACGCCTCCCTCTCGATTTGTGAGTATCTAGCCTCCGTAGCTGTAAGGGCCTTACTGGCGAATGCTAAGGGAACCCATACACCCGGTTCCGCCTCCTGCATTAGAAGTGCCCCCAGACCTACAGGGCTGGCATCCACTAGTATTTCTGTCTGTCTCGCTGTGTCAAAATACGCCATTGTTGTACTGTCCAGTAGCGCTGCCTTCACCTTGTCGAACACCTCGGCTTCCGCCTTGGACCACCGCCAGGGATTCTCTTTCTTCATCAGATTCCTCAGAGGTTCTGCTATGGTGGCTATCTGAGGGATGAAACGGGCACAGTACTGCGCCATGCCCATGAAACTTCGCACTTCCGACGCTGAAGTCGGAGCTGGAGCACACTTTATGGCCGATGACTTTTGGGGGTCCACCTTAACACCTTCCGAGTCAAAGACGTATCCGAAAAACTCTATGGACTGCTTGAAGAACTGGCATTTCTCTTTGTGGAGTGTGACTCCAAAGTCTGACAGTCTCCTAAGTGTGGCTCTCAATCTTCGATGGTGCTCCTCATTTGTTTTGGCATGTATCAGTATGTCATCACTGACATTCAGTACTCCCGGAAGTCCCGACAGGATCTCCTTGATTGCGTTCTGAAAAATTTCCGCAGCCGAGGTGATTCCAAAGTTCAGTCTCGTATATCTTCTTAGACCTAAGTGCGTAGAGAATGTCATGATATAGCGACTTTCTTCGGCCAACTTTAGCTGATGGTAGCCTGCATTTAAATCTAGTTTGGAGAACCACTGGGCTCCATTCAGGTCTGTCAATATATCATCTACCGTGGGTGTTAGGTGCCTCTCCCTTTTGATCGCCTTATTGGGCATCCACATGTCGATGCATATCCGTATTTGGCCAGGTTGTTTGAGTTTCTCAGCAATCACCATCGGCGAAACCCATGGCGTTGGTCCCGTTACCTTCTCTATGACACCGTGGTCCTCTAATTTCCTTAGTTCTTGCTCCACTGCTGATTGAAGATGAAACGGGATTCTACGATGCCTCAATGCTATGGGCTGGATGGCCTTGTCAATGCGTAGTTTGACTGGTGGTCTTTTGATTGTTCCCAGCCCTCGAAATAATGATGGAAACATCTGTAGGACCTCCTCCGCATGCAGTGCCTTCACTGCATTGGCAAAAGCGATTAGCTTGAGGTCTTCTGCTGTATGACTTCCGATCAGCAAGTCTGCTTCCCTGTCGATGACATGGAACGTGGTCATCAGCTCCTGACCCTCTGCTCTGACTTGTACAGTCATTTTTCCTCGTAATGGTAGTGGTGTCTTGCTACCATACGTCAAGATTCGAGCTTTCGATGGTACCAACTGTGGCCTGGGTTGTAGCGCCTTGTAGTGCTGAATGCCCATTACGTTGATTGTGGCTCCTGTGTCTATTACTCCAGTGACTGTCGAGCCGTCAATTTGAATCTGACACTTTGGTTGGGGTCTCCGTCGTCTCTTGAGTTCTCTCACGAACGAGACATAGTAGCACTCTTCTTCATCCTCGGTCGACGAATCATCCAACCGCTGCGGGTAGCGGGCTTGTGTTCTCGCCCCTTTCCAGTGGTGGGTCTCTTCTAGGGCTAGTTGTCTTACCGCTTTTGACGGTGGTTTCCTGCCTGCTGTTCCGGACCCTCGAAAGTTTCCTCTAGCACTGCTCCTGCAGACACTGGCAAAATGGTTCAGCCCACCACATTTGGCACATGCCTTGCCACGTGCTGGGCAGCCATCTTGGTTGTGCTCTCCATACCCACAGGAGCCGCAAGGCGTGCGGCGTGACGTTCTGGTCGGCTATCTTCCTCGTCCTTCTTGGCCACTGCTCCGCACTGCATCCACCCTTTCTGTCTTTACTGTGACTTCTGCATTCGCTGTCGGGTTTATGGCCGCCTCCATTGCTGTGGCTCGCGCATCAGATAGCTCGTGTGACCGGGCTAGCATTATTATTTCGTCCAGTGTTATTCGGGGTTGTCTCAGTATTAGTGTCCTAAGGTGTTTGTTCTTGCACCCTTGAATCAACTGAGCTGTTACCTCTTTTGTTTGATCATCATTAGGGCATGTACTTATGAGCTCTCTTAGCCTCGCATGGAAGGCGTCCATCGTTTCTCCTTCCCGCTGCCTGGACTGCCTGAACTTGAAACGTTCATAATGAGGATTCAACTGAGGGTCAAAGTGTGCATTCAATGCTTGTACAGCCGCATCATAGTCCGTTGCTAGCCCAGTATTCGGCAAGTGCGTGAACAATTTGTATAGCTCATCCCCACCAAAATGCAGGAGCAACGATCTCTTTACTTCGTTGTCTTTTTCTCTGGTGGCAGTGAAATAATTGTTCAGTCGGCTTAGCCACACCGTCCACCTCAGTGCTGCCGTCCCTGGATCGATTAGTGCGCTGAACGGCGGTATGGGGTTGATCTGTGAGTGTGGTGAGTGTTGGATCATCGGTTCCGCTGCCTGCTGACCTGCCGGCCCTGCCACCTTTGCCGGGGCTGCTACCTGCGGTGCTCCTCCTTGCACTGCGTTGTCCCGGATAACAGACATCATAACAAGGACTATATGGGGTTTTCTTCCACACTTCCTTTTTCACCCCTACACTCAGTTGTCCACTCATTATCTTGCTGCTTTCACACTGTGGCAGTATTACATGTGCCAATGCTTGTTTTCCTTGTGGCTTTACTGGCAGTCACCGTTATACACACTGCGGTGTACCATGCATGTCTCACGCTCCCATTTGCCAATGCTTGTTTGCCCTCTTATGGGTAATTTTACATTTGCATTTACCAATGTTTTTTTTTTGGTGACTTCACTCTTGACTCTCTGCTTCTACGGCCGTTCGACCCCTTTTCCTTTTGTTCCGCTGTATGCTGGCTTTACACGCCACTCTGAATGCTTAGGATGCCATGGCTCCAGTCATCGGAGCCGCTGCCTCTGCGCCGCGTTGGAACCTTCACACGCGCCTCCCCAGTCTGGGCCAGCGCGCATGGACTGCGCATGCGCGCGCGATGCCGTGCACTCGGGCCTGCAGCTTACCCGGCCAGCCGAACACCGCGTCTCTCACTTTTCAGGGGACTCTTGTCTGCTGGTCCCTCACGCAACTCCCCGCATGCTGCTTACCGGCACCTGCAGATTCCGGGTCCACTTTCCAGCGCAGGTAACGCGATCTTCGTGCAGCTTCACCTTTATGCCGGCGGCCACGCAGTCTAGCGGCGCCGACGATGCCTCCACACCTCTCCGATTATTCTCGGGTTGCTGGGTTGCTTCTGAGGGGAAACACTTGCACCACCCTCGTCGCCAGTGTAAGGGAGGAAGGTAAATTACTGTGAGGGCCTAAGCGGGGCATATAACAAATGACACAACACGCTGGGATGCTTTCGGGGACCGGATGCCACGAGCGACCTCCAGTCATTTATTTATATCCTTCTGGCCACGCCTGGCCAGAAGGTGCTACATTGTGTGTGGGTGTTTCCGGGTCTCGGCCGAGACCCGCGAAACACTAGAGCGCTACATCACTGACTCCAAGAAGCTAAACAACAATGCAGTAAATGATGAAAATAATTTCACAAAACAACAGTGCTTCTCCCAAAGTATGTCAGGTTAAAGAATGATCACTCGCTTCAGAAAAAAAAATCCTCCAATGAAACTCGGAAAGCGGCAGAGACTTGTATAAAAATGATGAAAAATAAAAATTCACACATGTAGGTCCATAAGGTGATGCTTCCTCCAGCTCGTCGCTAATTGTTAAGTAAGACCCAATCCGGAAAGTAGATTAAAACAGGTTTATTACATAAAATGGAAGCACCACCAGGTACACGTCTTCCAGCTCCGGTAGACTTCTCACAACAGTCCCTCTTGGATCACGGCCACGATCAGATGTTCTATTCTAGAACAACATGATTGCCCTGGGATCCAAAACATTCAAACAATAGCATTGTAAATAAACACAACAGTCTGTCACATGGAATTCATAGTAGGAGCTACCCATACCTTCCAAGGCATAACATTTTACAATAAAATCAAATCAGGGTTGCAAGGACAAATAAACAAAGTCGAGTGGCATGGCCTGGGCGGCCAAGATGGCGGACGTCCTTAGTTGAGCTCTCAAATCCCACAGAGGATCATAGGCCCTTATCGTTCTTACTGCCCGTCAGCCTGAGGTCAGCTGGTGTACAAAATGTGTGGCACATTCAGGGTGTCAAGGGGAAAAGAGTTCATGGACGAGAGGCAGATTGGCCTAAAAACTTGCCCTCCCCCCAGTGAGCGAGCCGCAACAAAGATGAAGGTAGCAGTGCAGTGAGGCAGCCATAGGGGTGCAGCAGTGTCTTTCTGCTCTGTACTGCCAGGCATGGTGGCTGGCTGAGAGATCGCCTGAGACCCAGAGAATGGCTGCAGGCTATGGAGGGGCTGTGAGGTGGCTGCTGCTGGTGAGGGGTTCCACCTCTAAAAGCTGGACCAGGGGCCTCCCACCAGACTGCAGTAAGACAATCTCTGGACAAAGTGGCCTTGTGAGAATCACCAAGTGTGATGCACAGTCGGGGCTACATGCTGGACAATTGCCCTGTTGAAATTGGGCTGTGGGAGGCCAGGGGCGTACCAGTGTGGTGGCCTGTGGGCCACAGTAAAATCAGTGTTTTGCTTGCCCCCCTTCTGAAATTAACACTTGGAGACAGAGAGTACAGCTGACTCGATCCCTGGGACTACACGTTGAGGTTTGAGTGAGGGCTATAGCTGGAACCGGGGGGGGGCAGCCTATGGATCCCAAATGCAGTTTGATGTGTGACATGAGTAGTGGTGTTTGGGGGGCCCTTGCTCACTGTGCTGTGACTTTGTTGATGACCCAGTGCTGAGACATGGATTGGGAAGATTCCTCGATGGCCAGTGCTTCCTGCTATGCTCCTGCTTGGCAACAATTCAGGGCACAGTCTGTCTACTGGGACAACACTGGACTTGGCCCTGACTGCCCTGGTCCTGACTGCTCATGCTGCCCAGAACTGCTTCCTGGCCGCACTAGATAAGTGAGTCAGCGGAGCCCGGCCAAGCAATTGTGGCGGACTTCTTAGCAGGTGAGTTCCCCACAGGGATGCTCCTGCAAGCCTTAATGGTTGCTGTCTGCTGGGCAGTGGGGCTTGGCCCACCGATTGGTCTTCTTGTCTCTGTGCCTAGACATGGAGGACTGATGAAACCTCTCCATTAACCAATTTACAGGGAACCCAGGAGCTGTCAGACTCTTGCTGCTTTTCCATGTGACCCTGGACAGACTGGGTGCTAGTCATGGCCTGTAGCAGTCCTCTTGCTTCTCAGGCACAAACTAAAATAGATAGGTTCACCATCCAAAAGACCAAAACGATCAGACCCTTTAGAGTTGGAGGAGCGTTCCAGTATAGTTCAGCACCCGCGGACACCAAAACTATTCTTCACCCCATCCAAGAGCCACAAGAAGCATGAGAGACTAGAATCAGGGAGGTGGGCACAGCCCTACTGAGAAAAGATCTGCCCAATGTGGTTGACTCTGGAGCAGAGGAAGACATTATCATGCGAGAAGATACTGTTTGTGAGCTCAAAACATCTGTGGCATGCCTATCCACCACCTCTTGTGTCTCAATAGGAACATGCAGAGGATGCTGAGAATCCAGTGGCAGCTGATAATGAACAGTGGCGGGAAGGGGTAAGAGGGATAGAAAAAAGAAAGAAAAAAAAAGATGACTTACCTGCAAAATGCCAGCTACCACCTCGCCTCCGTCCTTCTGTGCACAGTGTTCAAAAGCTTAGCAGCAAGCATCCAGGCTCCCAGACTCTCTTAAGCCAATCACAATGTTACTGTCACCAACATGACAGCAGTATCATGATAGGTCTGAGAGCTGTGGTTCGCGCTCAGACAGGGACTGGGACTGGGAGCCTGTGCATATTCTCCACCAGGCTGTGCAATACAGCCGGGAAGATAATATGCTAAGTACACATTACGGTTTGCCAAACCATCAGGCGGAGGTAAGTGCATCAACCACTCCTACACATGCTGGCTGTGACGACAGCAGCCCAGCCTCGGACCTCCCAGCTTCGGCCAGCCCCGCCCCATAAAACTACCTAAGTACAGGAAAATAAAATGATAACAACAATGTGAGATTATCATTTTATTTTTCCTTTTTGCACTGCTCAAGAGTGGGCTGGCGCTCCTCCGCCTTAGCAGAGGAGCCGCCTCTGTGAGAATCATGCTAGGAGGAACAACCTGCACTTAATAAGATTCCCTGAGATTTCCAATGCCATCTCTCCAGAGACTTTCCTTGAGGGGTGGATGACCTTAGGATGTCCACAGATTATCTTGAACCCCATTTTGTTATTGAACGAGCGCACAGATCACTGCCAGCAAAGCCACATTTAGGCATTGCACCTAGCCCCATGAATGTCAATGCCTTGAACTACATGAACAGAGATGCGATGATTCTTTGGACAGCCACAGATAAAGAGGTGCTCTTGTACAATACAACTAGCTCATGACATTTCCTGACTACACTCGGCAGCTTCACCAACAACCTTCAAAGCCATCAAACAGAAATTGAGGTCCTTGAAACTGTAATTTAGGCTTATGTTCCACGCCCGGCTCCGAGTCATCCATGTGTTCAAGTCCCCTTCT
This sequence comes from Lissotriton vulgaris, assembly GCF_964263255.1. Taxonomy (NCBI): domain Eukaryota; kingdom Metazoa; phylum Chordata; class Amphibia; order Caudata; family Salamandridae; genus Lissotriton; species Lissotriton vulgaris. The sequence continues at coordinate 245,301 of NW_028248908.1, forward strand.
TTGACACACTGGAGGGAGCATGGGAATAGGCAACATAGCAGCAATCCCTACGGGACACCCCTCATGGGTACATAGGCCATGAAGATACTGGCCATGTGTGAGCCCGATCCCAGAGACATAGAAGGTTCAGGGGATCCCCTAGGGGTCACTGTATATTTTTGGTCTTGGACGTTGATTCCATAGGGACTCCAAAAAGATCCAACCAAGAGAAGTCAGAAAGAGACATATTTTTTATCCCAGCCTTCTGAGCTGAGGGAACCCCCAGGGTCTGAGGCCAATGGCTAACAGGCCATGGAGGTGGGTCTCCTATTGGGTGACACAGAGGCGAAATCTTTGACACTGGTTAATTTTATAATGTGCTTTATTACTTATTCTTCCAGCAACACCATACCCTTATATAATGATCTTCTTCAGGGGGCATGCAAGACTAATGTAGCCTGATTTGTTTTGGAAGAATTTGTGTTCTCTATTATAGGGCAACAGATGCTTCAGGGGTGGAAGTGTAGGGAGGGGAGAGATGTATGGGACAGACAGGTAGACTTTGGCCCACTTGGCTATGATATTTCCAGTTATGCAAACTACAGTGCATTTCAGTGACAAATTACTTTTCAGGTGGTTGACTGCAGGGGTGGGGTGGGAGCAGGACCTTAATAGTTGGTCTGGAGCATTGCTAGATCCCCTTCCGTCCAGGATCCATAACACGTCCAACCATGTATGACTTAAGAGTATTGACAAATTAAAATGGGAGCAATCCTTGGTTTTGTGAACTGCAACATACCAACACTTTTAATATCACAAGAAACTCACCTAATGGCTATGATAGGGAATACTATGCTGGCTACATGAGGGGCATCACCATTGTCCTGCACACAAACCTTCCTATGGTACTGTCCCACAGCGACACAGACTCACAGGGCAGATTTGGTGTACTTGAAGGGATGATAGAAGAGCAGGTCTATAATTTGATTAGTGTTTACGTGCTTCCACAATTATCAGCTTCTACTCTGGCAGTTATTAAAAATCATGATCATACCACGATCTTAGTTGGGGATTTCAGAGTTGTGATGTCACACAGTAGAGACATTTAGAGGGATATTGGAGTCAATGTGAAAGGAAAAATGGGACTGTCTGATTGAGCAACAAGCCTTGATGTGAGGCACATATGGAACCCAACAGTTTTTGAATATATCCATACATCCGTGGCTCATGAAACTAGGTCATGTATTTACCTCTTCTTCTTGCCTGTTACGGATCTCCTTTCTATGACAGGCACATACATCCTTCCCTGGGGGATCTCCGACCACTCACCAGTCATACCCTGGAAACACAAAGGGCAGACTGTCGCCAGATGTGACACCTCAATGCATGGTGTCTGGTGGATAGAAAAGTTTCTGTTGCAAAAAATACAGGCATACCTATAAATATATGTGGGGTCGGTAGACGAGCTGGTACCCTGTGGATGGATGGGAAATGCATGAGAGGAATAGCTAATCCCTATCTTAAGGCCCCAGAACAGTAGAAACAGAATCAGATAGCTGAGCTAAAGTGTTGTGTCATGTGACTTGGATTCACAGTTGGGATAGGGGCCAGCGACTGAATGGAATTCTGATTACAGGTCCACAGGGCATCCCTGAGGCAACTTTGCTCAAGAGGCATGAAACTGCTGGATTGCCTTCACCAGGCATGTCTATGAGTGGAGTGATAAATCCAATAAATTACATTACTGGCTGGTGAACCAAGACACAGACTCTAGAGTGATCCCAGACATGCTTGATTCTGCTGAGGGGAGGGTCACTGCTGCACATGAGATAGCTGTGATTTTTGTGGTCTACCAATCCCTAATGCCAAATGAGAGAGCCCTCTCAGGGAAGCTGTCGGACCTTGATTGTGGAAATTTCCCTCCCAACTCTTGCTACATTTGACAGGAAAGTCCTCAACCATCAATTATCGTGGATGGAACTTGAGGAAGCCCTCAGGGATATGAATCTTGGCAACATAGCAGGACCAGATGGATTCCTCATTGAATTCTACCTGAAATTCCTTATACCGCTACTACTTTCTATCTGCAGCAAAGCAATTGAGAAAGGCTGCTTTGTGCATGGTCTTGATCTGGCCATGAATTTGGCTTTACACATATCTGGCTGCCCTCCAGAGTGCTGTTAATTGTATCGACCAGTGTCTCTCATAAATAGTGAACTCAAGCTCTGTGAAAACTCCAATCAATGTTGGTCCACCTTGACCAATGCTGTTGTATACCCCATTGTAGTACATAACACTACATACAGAGGGTATATGCTGCTTTGACGTACTGTCAACTCATTGCCTGTGCACCCTTATGCTTGTCGACTATGAAAAAGCCTTATATTCCCTCAACTGTGAATTCCTGATGGAGGTTCTCATGAAGATTGGATTCGGACCATGGTTCATATCCTACGTGCGAGTGCTGTACATCATCCCTAGAGCTCAAGTGGGAGTGCATGGGGTTCTCCCTTGCACTTTCCTGATCCAGAGGAACAACAGGCAGGTTGTATGCTGTCACCCTTATTCTTTCCTTTGAGAATGGAGCCCTTGGCAGCATGGATTAGATGCAACACACAGGTCTGAGGGTTCAGATGGGGAGTGGCGTGGATGAGTACATTGCACATAATGCAGATGATGTGTTGTTAATTCTCTCATGCCCAGATATCACAGGACCATGGATCTTACACATGTTGAATTTTTATTGTAAGGCATCTTGTCCACCGGTAAAGTAGTACAAGTCTCTCCAAGTTCCTCTTACTGGAGGGGGAAAGCAGTGAACTGACAGGCCCAGCTCCCTAATCCAATTCCAATTCAAAAATCTTTATTTCGATCTATGCGATCATAAAAGATATACAAACAACAACATCACAGTATTTAAGAGATGGTTTAAAACCATAACATGTTAAAAAAATACCTTTTTAAAACACATTCAATCCCAATATTACAGATTAGTTCATAAATGTATTAAGAAAAATTTTATCACGACACAGTGCAGTCTCTTAAAAGTCTTGCGCGTACTCTCCACATAGCTGCTAAAAATTTAGCCATTACAAATACTGTCAGAGGTGAAAGATCAGTTTTGAGGACTCTATAGGCTGGGACATAATTTCGAAAGCCCATGTTCCTTAGATGTGGTTTTAGCCAAAGTTTCCTGATGTTGGAATAGGCTTTGCAGAATAGAACTACATGAACGTCGTTTTCCACTTTATAATTACAAGCTGGACATTTGGGTGAAGCATCCTTTTCGTCCCAATTTTTTGTGAGCGCCCTCAGGGGTAGAGAACCATATCTCCACTGCAAATAAATTTTCCTAACATGTACAGGGGACATTGCATCGAGGACATATTCAAAACTGTAGATGTCCTTTATTTTGATGAATGTATCAGTTAGCGAACCCTCTCGAGTTGAGGTGATAGTTCTCTGAAGCATAAAACCATAAAAAAGTTTGGAGAGTGCTTTCCTGGGAAGCCTTAGCGATGTTGCGTGTGGATCATTCCATAGCTCTGGGACTCCAAGAGTCAAACACATATCTCTAATGTACTTGAGCCATTGAATTTTGGATGCAGAAATTGATCTAAGAAGCTCTTGCAACTCAGTTCTATAGTGGCTCAAATCTTGGCTGCTCCACAGACGTCTCCAGTAGGTCAATGGTTTGAGGCTCACTTCTTCGCTGATTGGGCGTATGGCCAGGTCCATTCTCAGGGGGAGTAGAGGTGTACTTAGTGGAAGAGCCGTCAGCTGCCTAATAAAGTTATTCTCCGCAACTTGAATGGAATGGAGGGGTGTGTGGCCCCAGAGTTCAGCCCCGTATATAATGCCACCCCGCGCTTGGGCCCTATAAATCTGTATTGCAGGGGCCAGTGGACGAAAGGGGGATTTGTTAGCGATTCTAGTGATAGCACCCGCCCTCTGGATTAGTTTAGTGGTTGCTTTTGTTTTATGCGGCGCCCAAGTTAAATTGTGGTTAAGTGTTATGCCCAAATACTCAATCACATTAACTCGCTCCAGAGGTGTGTGCCCTAAACGTGGGTTTGGGCAGTTTTTATGTTTGCGGCTTAGAATCATGAATTTCGTTTTTGTTGGGTTTATTTCTAAGCCCCTTTTATTACAGAAATCCAAAAACCCATCCAAGATCCTTTGCAGGCCCATTCGCGTTTTGGACAACAGCAGGGTGTCATCTGCAAACATAATCGCAGGCACCCTGCTGTTGTTCAATAGTGGCGCGTCGATGTTGGCGATTTTGCAGAGATGCTCTATCACCCCATTTGTAAACAGGCAGAACAGGGTCGGCGCCAACACACACCCCTGTCTTACGCCACGTTGAACAGGAAACCTATCTGTAAGCCTCCCTCCCTTACCATACCTTACCCGCGCATAGTTGTTGGAGTGGAGCCTAAGGAGAATCTGCAAGATATCCTCAGGGACGCCCATATCCTCCAACACCGCCCACAACCTGGTCCGAGGAACCAGGTCGAAGGCGGCGCGGAGATCCACGAAGACTGCATACAGTGACCCTCCTTCAATGTAAGCAGTCTTCCAGAATATAATGTTTAGTCTCAATATTTGGTCTACTGTAGAGACACCCTTCCTAAAGCCTGCCTGGAGAGGGCTCAAGATCTCATTCTGTTCCATCCAGCATTGGAGTCTGTCCAGAATCAGCCTTCCGAATAGTTTTTGACTGACATCAATGAGGCTGATTGGCCGATAGTTGGCGGGCAGCAGAGGCGAGCCCTTTTTATATATCGGTACCACCTCTGCTCCCAGCCAAGTATCTGGTAGCCTCATGCCCTCCAAAACTGCATTAAACAAGACCATCAAATATGGGGCCCAGATCCCAGGTTCCTGCCTAAAGAGATCGCCAGGGATCCCATCTAATCCCGGGGCTTTTCCTGATGACAGACCCGCTATGGCCATCTCGACGTCTTTCAAGGTGAAGGGGAGTGAATTACATATATTGGAAGAGCTAGCTTCGGGTTGTTGTGGCTCCTCTGCCTCGGGGGCGTATAGCCCCTGATAGTGATCTTGCCAGACATTGGCTGCAATGTTTGGTTCTCTTGCCGACGGAAGGTCTGCGCAGCCATGATTAATGATTCTCCAGAATCTACGAGAATCCCTGCTAGCTAGAGACTCAGCCAAGTTCTCCCAGTGGTGTATGTCCCACTCCAATCTTGCGTTGACTAAGAGTAGCTTGTAGGCACGTCTTTTAGATTGGATCTGCGCTAAACTACCTCCCTCTTTTATGGTCTTAATGAGGTCTCGTTTTGCTAGACGGCATGAACGATTGTACCAGGAATTATTAAACTGCCTTTGTGTTTTCGGGCGTACCTTGGTAAAGAAAGCTGGTTCAAGCTTCTGGGTCAAACGGAGATGATTCTGGACTAAGACCTCGTTTCTTTCCCTATTAGATGGTAGACCCCCTAGTTCAAAAGCCTCCTCAAGAAAAGGGATGATCCCAGCGTAAAGGGAGGTAAGCCTATCTTCGCTGGAGGCGATAGTGTCCCATTTTATCCGCCTCCTGTTATTCTCTAGAAGGAGCCCCCCTATCGATTTCTCCTCGCCAAGTGCTTTCTCGCAAGGGATCATATACTCTAACTCCAAGGTGTTATGGTCGCTATCCTGTCTTGTTGCTATTTTGAAATCAACCACCCATTTCCATGATTTTAGCTGTACAAGGAAGTAGTCGGTCCTAGATTCCCTCCCTTGTCTATTAAAAGTACATTGAGAGGGGATGTCGGACCGAGTGCGACCGTTGCAAGCCCTCAGCCCATATGTCAGATTGAGGGTGTTAATCTGCACAGCCAATGTTGTCCATGCTCTGGGTGGAGGTGCTTCAGTCCGAGGAACTTGCCAACTTGAATCCTCCTCAAGGGAGGGTCCATCGAGAAGACCAGGTAGAGGCTCGAAATGGGAATTGAAATCGCCCCCAATTAAATAGGACAGTTTCTCTGGGATACTTTCCAAAGTACCAGAAAGGAGCTCTATAGTTTTAGAGGTGGACCCATTTTTGACAGGCCTTGAATAGATATTGATGACCATCAGCTTCAATTTGCCTGGCCATTCAAGGACCACAGCCAGTATATCTGGGGAGTCTACTGGGTATCTTGAGGCTCGGCATCCTATATCCGAAGCCACCCAGGTTTCTAATCCTCCAGATGGTCTACCTTTTCCGCCCCATACTGCCGGAATTGAGAATATGTGGAAGCCCCGACAATGGGACTCCTCCCTTAGCCAAGTTTCTTGGAAGAGGCAGACACTTTTTGATTGGATTAATTCCACCCATTCATCTGTGTCAACTTTATTTGCCAAACCTGCAACATTCCATGAAAGAATGTTCATGGAATGCGACAGTTTTTGGGTAGGTAGATTCGTTGACATAGAGATTGTATTTCCAGGGGAGAGGGGTCTAGCTGTTTCCCTCTCATCTGCCCGCAGGGAATCTCTAGTGGTGTCCAATTGATGTTGGACTTCACAGTTTTCTATTGCTATTGCTCTTGAAGTGCCCATCTTCCGTTTGCCACCTGAGCTGGGCTGCCTCTTAGGGTTGATTCCTTCATCATATTTTCGGAGTGTGTTGGCCAGCTGTCAATCAACAAAATCGAGGGAATCGTAATGATTGTACAGCGGCAAAGGTGGTGGGTGATAGACTCCTTGGGACCATGGGACATCTCTCGCAAATCCACCCCCTCCCATCCTCCTTCTTGGGACAGTTTCCCATCCATAGGAGTCACTAAATATGTTTGGGCGGAAAGGGGGTATCTGTGGTTGAATAAAGGGGGTCCTCCTTCTTTCTTGGTTGCCCTGCCAATTCCCCCTAAAGTTCTGGTGGTTTCCTCTACTAGGCGGTTTGGCCATACGATCATTGGACGGATAGAAGAAGGATAGGGGAACAGGCTGGATGTTGCTGCCTTCGTCTTCCAATGATGGGTTACAGACAAAGGCGGCTGTTCCCGGGTCACCAAAGCTGACCAGTAGGCAATCTCCGCTGATTGTTTTTGGACTCTTGCCTACCCAAGAGACCCGTCTGACCATGCGAATATCGCTGGTCATGCCTCGAGGGAGTGGTCTATGCGTAGACAGCCAATTGATGACCTTGTTTTTCAAAGATTCTTCCGTTTCGTACGAATCTGCTTTTAATTCTGGTGCCCCAACTAGGATAACTGTATAGGGGGCAACCTCAGGTGGTAGATTTACAGTGACCGTTCTGGATACCTTTGACTTTTTATAATTGTCTTTATTCGGTATAACATTAGAGGAGGGCGTTAGGGAGACCATTGTTTGAGGGGTTGGAAGCGATTTGGTCTTGTCTGCATTTTGTGGTTGGCTTGTTGTATGCAACTGCTTAGGTAAGCTAGTAGTAGGATTTTTAGCTGATTTGAGGTTGGCTGGTGGGTGTTGGTTGGCGCCTGTATTTGTGTTATTTCCGCCGGTTGTGAGTGTGGTCGCTGATGCATTATGTGTTGCAAGATTGTGAGTGACAGGGGTATTATTATGTTGAATATCAGTGATAGTAGGAGTAGAGCCTAGGGCCCCAGGTTTCCAGGAATCCATAATCTGGATGGCAGTTTTTTCGATTTTTATTAGTCTTGCCTCCATTTTTATTAGACGTGCTTCTAGGGGGCCTATAATTGTCTTAAGGAGATGGCCAATGTCTGCTAGAGTTATATCCTCTTCTGGTAACTCCAGATTATGATCTACTATGGATGTTGTATGATCAGTTAGGATATTAGGCTGTAACAGCCGCGGGGAATGATCAATTACTAACACTGGTGAAAGGTTCTTCTGGTTATTAGTATTTAAGGTTGGTAAGATGGGAATGCTCCCTGTTTGTTGTATAGAATTTTTGGACTTTTTGCCCCTGTTTGAACGTTTCCCCTGTGCCCTTTTTTGAATGGCTCCTTCTCGTATTCCTCGATTAGTACTAGGTGACCCTGGAAGAATTGAATTGTTACTTGCTATGGTATGTTCCTCCCTATTTGGTACTACAGTAGCCTCCCCCGGATTTATGTCGTAAGGCAATTGAGCAATTTCTTTTGTGGGCAATTGCAGAAGGCTCATGTCCTCTAAGTCCCCTAGTGTATCCTCAGTAAGATCTAAACCATCAAGTTGCTGTGCCCCCCCCTGGGAACCTTCTTGTTGGAAATTTCCGAGACGTCTGCCTTCAGGCGTTTTAGCCATAGCTATGGTACCCATCGAGGAGCGCTTGACCCACTCAATCTCCTGTGAGATGCGTCGTTCTAATAAGTGGATATCATCTATTAAGAGGGAGCCAGCTTTCAGGAAGTAATTGTCAATTGTGCCTTGAGATGAGGCAGTTGGTGTGTTGGCGATAGCTGCATGGTTGACTTTACTCCTCGTCTCCATGTGACTCATATTTGAAGTTAGGGCAGGAAAGAAGGATGAACAAGAATTTCAGCTATAGCTTGTTGAATATGGTCCCTACCTGGTATAAATGGGGTGGGCCAGTCCAGTCCTTTCCGTCCTCGACCCGGGCTGCGTCCCGCGCTGCGGGAGAAGTAACTCCAGTTATAGGAAGGTTAGAGGGCGGTGGGCGGGCCGGCAGGGAGAGCGGACCGGAAGTTGACACGGTCTGTCAGGGACTCCTGGGAATTGGAGTCCCTGAACGCTCGCAGCCCTGCAGCCCTCCGCCGGCGCTGTTTCTATCTCACCAGGCTCTCCCAAAGTGCTCCTCCTCACGAAGGTCCGTCGAAGCGGCACCCGCGTAGCGGGTGTGGCGAGGCGTGGGTAGGATGTGTGCAGGCCACGGGGTGTCCCAAAAAGGTAAGCGCGTCCCAGCTAAGCGCTATAACAAGGTTCAAGTGCTCCCTAATCATAGACACAATTTCCAGGACTTGGGAATTCACCTATCACTGCTTCCATCCCTTGCATGGAGCCTTAATCTTACACACCTAGTGTCGAGTATGTGTAAAGACCTTACTAGGTGGGTCAAGCTACTGCTTAACATCTTGGGCTGGACAATACTGTTTCAGACTATGGTGCTACTGAGGTTTCCTTTTGGTTTTAATAACTTCCCATTAGTGATTCCACAGCGCAGGTTTGGCCTAACTCAAGCTAAAATGTGTTCCTTGCTATGGGCTTCGCAAGTGGCTCGTATGGCCTTCGGCAAATGTGCACAATCCACGTTGAGTAGGGGCCTGGGAGGCTTGAAGGACATACAACTATATTATTGAGTCTCCCAGCTGGTAGTCCTGAATGAGTTGTTTCAGAGGTGTTGGACAGAACATGCCGTTCATACTGAGCTCTCTTTCATGGGGCTAGATAGGATGCTAGACATGATGTATGAGATCTCATTTCTTGTTCCCTCCTAGAGATTCCTAGTGTGTTTCTTTTGGCCTCAAGTCTGGTTTTGCGCAGGATGGGGTAATGCTGGAAGTTTGGAGACTCGCAGGTGAAGGGGCAGTTGATTGGAAAGGTGCTCAGTTTGAGAGTCTTCAGCAATTTGGACTTCATAAGTATCTCAATATTGAGGGATGTTTGGCGAGGGTTCCATATGAGGTCATTCTAGGAGCTGCTGGAGGACTTTGAACTGGACCAGTCCCAATTGTATGAATTCCTGCAGCTCCGCCATGCCCTGTTGTCCGGAGCCGATTGCCTGTCCAAAATCTCAGAGTATAACCCATTAGAGGCCAAGATCCTCATGGAGCCCACTTCACTGAAACCTCTTCATGCCTTTGAAGGAAAATTGGGAAGCATGAATAAGCTCCTTAGATGATAGGTAGGACACCATGTGGGCACCACGGGTGCAGGCAATCTCCCTGAGACAGGGTCATGCTAATAAAATACCTGCACCTTACCTATGTGACACAACTACAGCTTTGGCAGGTGCAGAGACGACCTTCACTGTCAAACTTTAGGTTAACGAAGGCAAGAGTTGCTGTTTTTCATGTAGTTTGGAGCTGCACAGTGATTATGAAGTATTGGTCACCTATTTTAAACAACATTTTCCGCATTTTGGACAGACCCATTGCTCCCATCCCCTGCTTTCCTCCGATGGGCCTTTTAGAAGACATTAGAGGACATAGAGGTGATTGGTCCCTGGTCAGATTCAGCTGTTTTTTTGCAAAGAGGGATATTGCTCGAGCTTTGAACCCTGCAGCCTTGCTGTCCCTGGCCGCTTGGCTATCTTCAATAGACTGGTGTGCCAAATTGGAACAGCCCATATACATGGCACGTGGCTACCCCCACAAACATATGAAAATTTGAGGCAAGTGGTGGAACTATTATGGATTAGAATGGTTGTCACGATGAAGTGTTTTATCTGCCGTCCTTCCCTATTCTGTACTTTATAACTTGCACTGTACTCTGTGCTACTGCAAATTGTAAAATCAATAAAGGTTGGTTTTGAAAAAAATATATAAAAGATAACTCCATCAAACCAATCTTTATGAAATGGTCGTCTGGTGATTTCTCGCTTGATAAACATGTGTATTTTTTAATGGAGAGTGGAAAGCAAGATACCCCTAAGAATGCTTAGCATTTACCATCCAAGACGTTAGGTCTCTTAGAAATGGGGGTCTCTATCTGGCAGAGGTATGCACCTTGTCCAAGTAGGGACCCTTCCTTCTAGTCAGGATAAGAGAGTTACACACTTTAGATAACCCCTGCTCACACCCTTGGTAGCTTGGCACGAGCAGACAGGCTTATCCCACAGGCAATGTGTAAAGTATTTGCACCCAGACACACAGTAACACAGTGAAAACACTACAAATGGACACTACAGCAGTTTAGAAAAATAATGTATCTTTATATGAACCAAACAAGAGCAAAAAGGCAAAAAATCCAACATACACAATTCAAAATATGTCTTTTAAAAAGTTTCATGCAATTCTGTCTATAGCAAACTATAGATGCATGACTTTTACACAAAGTACCTCAAATGAGTCAAAGTCCACAAGGCCAAACAGTCGCAGAGGGAGGAAGCGTTGAAAACAGTGATGCAACAGTTCCTGAGTCTTTGGTGGTGTGAAGCGACCGTTTTGCTGCATGCAGGAGAACTGATGCGTTGAATCTGGACTGTAGGGGGAAGTGATGCATCGATTCCAAAATGGTTCTGGTCTTCTGGTGGTGCATCGAAAAACATGCCGCAGAAGTGCGATGTGCGGAAATGCAGGAAAATGTGGGAAATGCTGGAGGTCAATGCTGCAGCAGCAAACAGGGCTACGCCGGTGTCTTCAGCCGTGGTCCCACGATGCATCGATTTTTCAGCTGCACAGCAGGGCCTGCATTGGAGTTGGTACAGTGATCTCGGACTTCGGAGATTGGTACACAGGACTTCGTGTGGGGCAGATTTCTTAGTAGCGGGCAGGGGCTCTGTAGATTCTTCAGCCCAGGGTAGTGGAGCGTGGGTATTTCTCTAGCTCGGCAGTGCTGCATGGAAGAACAGGTGCTAGAAGGTGATGCATCGATGTTCTTTGTTTCTTCAAGTTTCATCAGCTCCCCACAACAGGAACAACATCCAGAGGCCCAGAACAGGAACAGGCTCCTCTTGGAAGATCAGTACTCCGAGAAGAAGTGGAGTTGAATGAAGCTGATGGTGAAGTCTTTGTGACCTTAAGACTTCAAAACAGGAGGCAAGCACACACAAACCATTGGAGATTCTTCACTAGCAGTTCGAGTCTTTGTCCTCTCCTTGGCAGAAGCAGCAACTGCAGGCCAACCCAGCAAGCCACACAGAGTGAATGGGCACTACTCCACACAGTTCTCCAACTCTTCTCCTTGTCAGAGATTCCTCTTGATTCCAGAAGTGATCTAAAGTTCTGTGGTTTCAGGTCTAATATGTATACCCAATTTTCTCCTTGCAGTCTTTGTTGCAAGAGTCTCTCAACTCAGTAAAAACTAGTTCTGTCCTCCCGGATCCAGCTTCACCACAGGAGGTGAAGACAGAACTATGAAGAGCAGACACAGTCTATTCAGATATTATTGAAAACTCTTCTCACCACTCTAAATGCAGAAAGGTTATTCAGCCTGGCTGTGAGTCACTTAGGAAAGGCATGACACACTTCAACCCCCCTTGTGACTGTCTAGAGTGAATGCACATCCCCAGCGCCTGTCACTCCAAAACCTGACATTGAATACACAAACAGTTAGAGGCATACAGAAAGGTTAAACTAGAAAATTACCTCCTATACTAAAATATGTTTTAGTAAATTCTGAGCAAGAGATCCTAAACTCCATTTCTCAATCTTGTCCTATTGGAAAGTTACAACGGAGATCCGCCAGAGTGTGTACATATATATATTATTCGTAAATGCACTTTGTGAATTCCCAAAATCATAAACTTAGACGTTTCTTCTAAGTTTAGACCAAACGTCTAAGTTCCCCTTTGTGAATCGGGTCCTGTGTGTGTAATTGGACAATACACTGGGTGCAAAAAGTATTTTCCAAATTCAGTCATCCAATTCCACAAGTCAATAGAAAAAAGTCTTTCTCTGCTGGACCGTGGGCCTGTGGAACAAATAGGACAGTGTGGTAGGGCCGTCTTTTGATGGTGGCAGTCTTCCTGCTGGATGCCTGCTGTGGCGGTCCAATAAAGACTGTCAAGTCATCTGTAATACAGCAGTAAGCCAGTGTTGGAGAGGCAGCAGTGGTGGTGTCACGGTGGCAGGAATGTTTGGCTCATAGGAGAGCCTAAAAAGCTTCATTCGTCCGTGACAGTGACTCCAGCACATCAGTGCACAGTGTGACATGCCATGCATGCCACACAGAGCATGCACGACCCTGCACTTTTGTGGAGGAACATCATGTGCCCCCTGCACACACCCTCTTGGTAGATATGCCCAGAAGCCCGATATGCCTTTCTACCAAGTATTTCATGGCGGGTCCCTGCCATAAAATGCTTTGAGGAAAGGTAGGTCAGAATCTACTCTGCAGTGCCGGCAATCGGCACTGCCATGATTCCTGCCTGCTTTCCCCTCCAGCAATGGATCCTGAGAACAGTGGTGCTCATGTGGCCGTCCCACCACCACCATCATCATCAAACAGGAGGCCAGACGTGATGGAGGTGGTGAGACTGCCATTCACTGGTAAGCCAGTCCCAGGACCACTAACAAAATGAGGCTCTTAATCATAGTCAAAGAATTGAAAGAGCAGCCTGTATTGTTTATTTGCCACTACAGTCTTTGTTTTCTCTCTTGTGCCTGTTTTCTGTTTCCTTTCCTGGGTGACCCAATTTGTGAGTTGGGGCATTATCCTTGCCCTTGAACTCACCCTTCACCTGAACTATTGCCAGAAACCCTGTCCAGTTTTTATATCACCCTCTTTTGATAGCCAGTTAGTTAACGTAAGTATATTCCTTCTGCAGAGCATAACTACACTATCTCCCTTTGTTGACATTAATACCACCCACATGGAGGGGTTGGGCTAACTGCACTCTCACATAGACTTTATATGATTGGTATTATAATGGCCAGTCTCATGCATTTCTGTTCACCACTCATATCTAACTACATATTGTATTCTAGAGTCACTTAATCCTGTCTCCAGGAGTTAGTCTATTGGTACTCCTTGATCACTTAACACGATCTCTGGGATACGGGGAATCTGTCACGCTCTGGGTTGGCTTCACATTACATTTCCTGGTGGCTTACCTATACTTTGAGTCATATGGGTCTCAATTGCTCCTGATAGACTCACAAGGTGTCTTACAGATGGCTTAACAGTGATGTCAGACCCACTGAATACTTAAGCAGAAGCAAAATTAAATACATCACCGCACTAACCTTGGTGCAATAGTCTTTATTACCACTGATTGCAACTACGACAAGATGGAAGAGGTAGGGGATTAGAAGGGGACTCTGGAGAATAGATCCTATAAATGATGAGTCAAGGTTTAACACTATCTCCCATAGCATTTTAGAACATGGGCTCTGGGAGCTTGGTGTCAGGGGGAATGCTCTCAAGTGGTTCAAGAGCTACCTAACCGACCGAGTAACAACAGTCCAAATGGGTAACATCATCTCATGTGAGGGACCGGTCGAGATGGGAGCGCCACAGGGCTCTATTTTGAGCCCGGCTCTTTTCAACCTGAATATGACACTGCTGGCCAAGGTGATCAGATCTTACGGTTTTGATGTCATATCCTATGCGGATGACACGCAGATTATGATCACTCTTGGCCCAGACCCTGCAGAAACAAAGCGGCTTTTAAAAAAATGCATGCCCCACATTGACAGGTGGATGAGTTCTAACCACCTCCAACTGAACGGAGGCAAGTCAGAGATCAGGCTTTTCGGTAAGGCTCAGGAGCATTGGTCCCACGACTAGTGGCCACCTAACCTTGGCCCTTGTCCAATCTCCTAACCAACAGTACGAAACCTAGGTTTTTACATGACAACCAATTGTCCATGAAAAGCCAGATCAACCACATCATCAGTATTTGTTTTGGAGTGATGTGCAGCCTACGAAAGGTCTTCAAATGGAGTCCTGTTGAGGCTAGGAAACCATTAGTCCAGGGACTAATAATAAATCGAATGGACTATGGAAATGCCCTACTGTTCTCAATAAAAGAAACCTTTTAAATAGACTTCAAATTTTGCAGAACACTGCGGCTAGGTTGGTCTTAAATCTTCCGCCCATATCTTCCTCCGCTCCTTCTTTAAGATCCCTGCAGTGGCTCCCGGTGAGAAAACGAATTCTCTTCAAGATCCTTTGTCTGACACACAAACATGTTGGTACCAGCCATGTAGGGTGCTCAGATCCAGCAACAAATCATTGCTTACCCTCTTAGAATTCATACCGGCGGAAATGAGGCAGGTCTTTCTCCTTTCTCACCCCGGCATCATGGAACAAAATTCCTTCAAACTATCTACCATCCCTGATCATAACTGCTTTCGAAAAAAGCTGAAGTCGTGGCTATTTGACAACTAAGTTAGCATCTCCATTTAGAGCCGTCTGCATGCGCCATCTCTTTGAGTGATGTGTGTGCTATACATATGTCCCTGATTTGATTTGATTTGAAGGTTACTCTTTGTGGTTGCTAACAAAGCAGTGGCATAATGAAACTTGAGGGGGCCCCCTGCAAAGTACATGGAAGGGCCCCATCTGAACCTCCTCAGAGTGCTCCGGCCAGGGTACAGTGCAGAGCTTGGGACCCTCGCACTGCAGGGGCTGTGGGGTCCTTTGTTACACCACTTCAACAATGAATAAAAGACTCTTCTGTCTGTCTTTGAGATGGATGACACTAGAAGATAAATTCCCAGATGGTTGAGGGATTAGATTGGAAATTATACCTTTTTTGGAAGAGCTGAGTTCTTATAAAAATTCATGCACAGTTAGTATACAGACTCATTAAAGGCCATACTTATTCCTTTTACATTAAAATGCCTATCATCATAACCCACAGAACAAATGTACTCAGATTGAGTTGATCAGAACAAAGGTCCAAACTAACTCTTAATCAAAGGCTCTTGATAAGTGTCCCACAACTATCTTGGCAGACTTATGAAAATCCCTTCTTTCATAACTATTAGAGAAACCTTGACTCCGAATATTTTTTTCACCAAAAGGGTTTTTGCTCTTTAATAAACTCTGTGTACATACCATTATTTCAAGAAAATCCCTAGGGAATCATCAAGAACAACTCTCTCATATGTGCATCTTGAATGGTTCTTAAAACCAATTATTTTTTGTGCATAGCCTTTAGAAATGAAGGTACATGTGATGAAGAAAGCATTGACGGTGGTCGGATGACCGGATGCTCCTCAGCTGGTGTGTACCACATAGAATGCTTCAAAGTTCTCACAGCTTCTTTGCTTTCCTTGAGAGCTATTTCCGTTCAAATGCACAATGTTTCAGTAAGAGCAGCTTCACCACAAGACTACCACAAGGTAAGCGCCTCAATAATTTGCACCTGGTATCGTGTTGGGCACCTTTTTTCACTGTTGGAGTGAATCTCCTCATTTTCAAAAACTAAAATGCATTCAAAGAGAAAATGCTAACTTTTATGTAAAATGACATGTATTTTATAAGCAAATTGTGTAGTAGGTAAACATACTTAAGCAATTGCAACCATACAAAAGAAATAATAATGTAGTGATTTAAGTACACTTAACTACTGATGCCATATTAACATTGATTTATACATCAGCATCGAAAAGCCTGTTTCATATTGGACTGTTGTTTTGCTCAAGATGTTTTTTTCTTTTCCACTGTGGATGCTATACCTATCCAGAAGCCTTCAGTTAGGTAGTGAAGATGCATTTTGTATGTATTAGACAACTGATAGTGAGATTCTCACTGGGAAGAGAGGAGATGGCTGGAAATATGACTCACTGGAAGAATTATTTGAACCACAAGATGTGGACGAAGTATCTTTTCAAGGTCATGGATCGGTGGTCTACTGTGAAGACGTGAGAAACTAGGGAGTTTACCTGTCCTTAGAGTTTGCTGAAAGCCAATTGTATTCCGAGAATGGGAATGTGCCAATTGTTTCATCTTACGTTTTAACAAATGTAAATTAGTGTGTGTTGGTTGAGTAATCGTGCATTCTAACTTCCAGCATCCAAAAGAACTCTGAACTCTTTTACTGAGATCCAGAGGGTTTCCTCTCTGTAGGAGAGATTCCATTATTAGCCCCTTTCCTTTTTAAATTATGTCTGCTGAGTTATAGCTGAGAATACTTTCCAGCATGAAAATAATTTTGCTTAAATGTGTAAACTTTATGTTTATACATCTTATTCCCTTGTGGGAAAGCTTTATTCGGTTTCTGAACTGACATCTTTACCTCCACTTAAATAAGAAATTGTCAATTTTATGCTTAATCTAGATTAGGGAAATTCCTTCATGGAACATCTGGTTGGCTAAGGCTTTGTGCCAAAGCCAGGCAGAGACCACCACTCTAGTCAGGGCAAGGGAGTTACACGCCAAAGATGACCCCTGCTCACCCTCTTGGTAGCTTGGCATGAAAAGTCAGGCTTATCCCGAAGGCCATGTGTAAAGCATTTGTGCACGCACACAGCAACAACATCCCAGGCACACTACGAAAGGAACTCCAGACAAGGTATATAAACAATAGCCTTTGTATTCTCATAACACATTAGAATAGTAAACACATAATATATATGGTGCCCCCTGGCCCTGTGTCATATCTACAAGGGAATTATTTACACCTGACAGGGGACACTGGACCACTGTCAGAACCATCACAAAGCGAACTTAGTAAAAGCAAAACAGATCATAAATGTACAACCAGTAAACACTGGTAATCACTGTACTTAGCATCAGCCTGTAACATAAACTACATTATGCACAGTCTCACATCAGGCGCAAGTTACATTCTGCGCTAAACTCACCAAAATAAACACATTATGCAATCATCTCACAAGTCTAAACGCATTAGACCCTAACCTCCTAAGCATAACTCACATTAGGGGCGTACATCACACAGTGAAACATAATCTCACCAGCATAAACCATAATATGCAAAACAACCTCATAATCATAAACCACAGTTAGAGGTATAACACAGGGTTCGTAAAACATACTACACACATTACATTTCCTAGCACCACCATCACACTCGGGCCTGGCACCCTACAATTCTAACAGTCCCCCTGGCCAACTGGCCATCTCAAAAAGGGTCTCAAATGCCCTATGTCCAAAGAGTCGGGGTTACTGCCTATGCAGCGAAAGTCAGGGGTGTGCCACTGAGAAAACCTAAACGTAGCAGCTTCCCAAAACTTGCTGGGTAGCTGGGAAAGTGTGGGGCAAAGTGGTGCATCTCACTCCTAACTTCACAAGACATGCCCCCAAAGAACTGCGCGCCTAAACGGTGCAGCTGTCACTAATTGCTGCGCAGCTGTAAATGATGGGGAAGGCCTGGCACCTCTGTGCTACTTCTGTATATCCCAGGGACTCTCTCAAATAACTGCGCAACACGTTGCAGCTGCCCGCGCTGGTGCGGCGCAGCTGGGGATAGAACAAATGGACCCTGGAACAACTGTGCCCTCTGGGCCTTGCTGGGGCTCTTAAAACAGTATTGCCCCTGTTGGAGCCACATAGGGCTCTAAAATAACTATGCCCAAGCGTTGGAGCCATGCATGGGCTTTGGAGATCATCATGCCCCATCGTTGCAGCTGACGTTTGCAAAAGTGGGGCAGCTGGAGAATAATGCCCAATGTAGGTAGCACGGGCCCACTGGACCTCAGGACCCCCCGGGGGCTTTTTAAAACAAATATCACCACGTTGGAGTGGCCCGCTGCACAAACGGGGATTTCTGACCAGGTGCCTCTGCCAGGCACCATTTACTGCGAGCCCCACTCACCTGAGCTCTTCTCTCACATCAGGAATTACCATTGACAAACATATCCCCCATGCATTCCTATGGGAGGGCAGGCCAACCTCACCACACGCACTCAGAGAGCGCACCCACTTTTCACTGGGCCACAGTGCTAAAGTGCACAGAGGCCAAAAATCACTACCATCATGTCAGAGCTCAATGACACAAGTTCAGGAGTGATCCTGTGTAAAGGGCCAAGTCCAACACAACCCCCTTCCAGCCAAAACGAAGGGCAACCCAATCACCACTGTGATGGGTTTCCCTGTTTGGTGCGATAGAACATAGACGCCAGCCCGCACGGCAGGGACACCCTCCGGTCCTACGCCACGTGGTTCCATCTAAAAAAAAACTCAGGCCCAACTAGGCTACCCCACTTGTACTCCCTAGTTGTCCACGGCCAGGACCAGACACTAGGCCACCCAGATACCACTGGTCCTTTTTTTTTTTTTTTTTTTTTTTTTGTCCTCATATTTGCCACCAGAATATATTTGCTCTAGATGGGTCTCGCCGATGCCTCTTATACTGTCATTTTTCGAGTCCGCCATGGAGACAGTATCATAGCATACAGGGAAGTCCCAGAGGTAGGCTGCTTTCCTTGTCCCACTCCTCCAAGCCTATATTGGGCGCCCTAGGCCTGGTGGAGGACAGGACCGACTCAACCTCTGGCATAATCACAGGACCGTTCACCTATTTATCCAGACCACCAGTTTAGACCAAACGTTCTCAATGTTCTCTTTTCGACCAGCCAAATCCATTTTACAGACTTCCATTATATACTTCAGGCATTCTGCAAAACGAGGAGGAGACACTGACTTCCACTCCATACAAATTTGTCTCCTAGCAATAATTATTATATAAAAAATAAACTGTGAGTCCAGACTATTGATATCATAATCTTTCGATAAACCGAAAAAAAACAGTCTACGGGAACATATAATAGTCGTTAATAGTACATCACACAAAAAATCCATAACCGCTTTCCAAAAGTCTTGAATGGCTGGACATTCTAAAAAGATATGAATATCGTCAGCTGCATTATGTTTACATCGGGGGCAATAGTAGTTCTTTCGTGTGATCTTGTTCAATTTGGCCGGAGTCCAATATACTCTATAGGCCGTAAATATATGGTTACGTCTTAAGTTTGCTGGCTTAATTAGCCTCGATGACAACAAAAAGGAATCTAACCATACTTTGTTAACTTCATCAAGAGTGTCCGGTATACAATGACCCCATAAATTTATAACCTCTGAATTGGTTTTACTCTCTTCTTCTTTGATCAACAGTTTATACCAAAATGAAAGTTCTTTTACCCATTTCCCCCTCCTTCCTATATAGTCAAAAATATCCGTGTCTTTCTCTTTTTGCATATTTTGACTGGACCACCAGGAAGATAGTTGATAGTATTTGAACCTGGTCAACTGCCCATCAGTAAGTTGTAGTAAAGAATTCCAGTCCACCAGGCCCGAATCCCTCCTAAGATCGCCCCATGTTTTTAACCCAGCATTTCTCAAAGGTTCTGACAAATGATCTTGGAGGCATAAAGGTGTACCAGGAGAGTCCCAAATTGGGGTGTATGTGTGGTAATATGGGATATCAAATATCTTCCTGATAAACCCCCAGTTTTTTAGTGCGGTCGATAGGATTTTAAGGCTAATTTTTTAAAAAAATTTCTGGTCTCCAAATTTAAACAAAAAATAATCGTGGTCATAGGGTAAGTCAGTTAATAATGCTTGAAACAAGCGGCCCTGTGATGATGCGTCTAACTTATTTGCAAGTATCCTAAAATTTCTGAAATGAAATGCGTGACAATATGACAGAAGATCAGGGAGGGCAAGCCCTCCTAAACTTAAACCCCTCCTCAGTTTCTTCCATGTTATTCTTGCAGACTTACAGGCCCATATAAATGATCCAATTTTGCCCTGTAAGGTATTAATATCTTTCAGTGAGAATGATAGGGGGATACAGTTGAATAGGAAAGAGACTTTTGGGAGAATAGTCATTTTAATGAGGTTGACTCGACCGTATATATTCAGGGGCAAGTTTCCCCATCTTAACAATGTTTTATTAATATCTTTAACCACCATATTCCAACTGAGTGATGTAATGTCTTTTAAGGATTGGGTTAAGTAGATTCCCAGGTACCTCATTTTCTGATTAGCACCTAATATAGGTGTGTTGTTATTCCATCCCATGATCTCAGTTTTCTCCTTATTTATCTGGTAACCTGACAGTTTCCCAAATTCTTCTGATAAATAAAATAACCTCGGTATTGCTACTAAAGGATCGGAGGTATATAAAAGAAGATCGTCTGCGTATAACGCCACCTTCAAGGACAGATTTCCGAGCAAAAAAGGTTGGATAATATTGTCCTCTCTAATCCCACAAACAAAGGGCTCCATATAAACATCGAACAGAAGAGGGGATAGGGGACAACCCTGTCTGGTACCGCGGGATATATCGAACCATTCAGATAGAATTCCATTAACTAAAACCTTAGCCTTTGAGTTGTGATATAGGGATCTAACCGCCTTTAGGATGTTAGAAATCCTACGAGGAACATGGCGGCGGGCTGAGCGCCGGTCGCGGCAGCACCGAGTTGGTTTCCTGACGGCCGAGTAAAGACGCTGCAGTTTTTTCTAATGGTGAGCATAGGATGCGTAATCTCCCTCAGCCACCCGAGCGCTAACTAAGTTGATCCCTTTTGCTTCTTTTGCCGAGGTAACCGGCTGTCTCCGTGACGCTGCAGCAGCAGCGGTCGGCGCTAGGACCTGCCTATCCCAGGACTGGGAGGACGGAATGGACGGATTGGGTTCTGAAAACTCTTGCAAGCGTGTTGAAAGCAGCTTTACTGGAGTGTGCTGCTGAAGGCTGTAAACTGGATGTTTTTTTTCTCTCTTGACTTTAAATCTTGGTTAAAGACATCGGCAGGCGGCAGATTTAAATATACGCCTCGGATTAAGAGCAACACATCCCGGTAAGGTGGTAAACAAGGGTGGAGTAGCAGTAACTGTCTCCCCTACCTCGTACATTTTAACCAGCTGTATCTTGCAATTTACTTGACTTTTTACTTCGAGGTTAGGTCAGGTTAGGTTAGGTTAATTCAAGGGAAGGGAAAAGAAAAAAGAAAAAAAAGGGGGGAGTGCAAGGACACCTACAGACACCTACAGATCTGTGCTTCTTTTTTTTTTTTTTTTTTTTTTTCTCCTATGTTGGAAGAACGCAGACGGTATTGTTGGTGTAGACTCCGCTTCGCACTACTTAGACTCAAGGTAGGGAGTCTGGCAACTCATATACCCGAGCAACAGCCCCACAAAACGGAGGCTGAGAGAAAGAAGTTGTACTCCCTCGCAGTAAGGGGTAGTGAGAAGGGGCGTAATGTGGTAGAAACTCAAGCATTTAACACTGAGAGGCGGGGTTGTATGGATCCAGCGCAGCCGGATCTTTCAGCATATGAGATCAGTAAAGCCCCAATACAAGAGTGGGTTTTACCAAAATGTCCGGGGTCTGAAGGGCAAAAGCTGAAGCAGAAGGAAAGTGTTACACTGGAAACTACTGGGTCGGCTAATGCTGTTATAAGCGCAAATCTGGTAAAACAAGGAAATTTCCCTCCTGCAAAGAGAAATAGGTACCAGTTGAGATCTAGGGTAGAATTAAAAGGGAAGGGCGCCTTAGATTTTGAGGAGAGAGAGCGACCTATGCCACTAACCCCTTGTAAAAGCAAAAAGAAAAAGATTACCTTAATTAAAAAACTTAAGGGAGCATCTCACGAGAGTCAAGCTGTGAAAAGTACCCCTTCCCTTAAATCTTTTTTTAAAGTCCTAGATCTGGCTAAACGTCCCCCAATTTTGTCAGAAGACAACAGTGGCATCGTACCTTCAGAAAACCGTTACGGGGTTTTGGAGAATTTGGGAAATATGGAAAACGCAGAGGAGGGAACAGAATCGCCGAACATAGCAAGTTCAGAGCTACACAAGAGTCAGCCAAATTTATCAGAGGCTGAAAGCACAAAGGTACTTCAAGGATCAAATGCTCAGGGCAACCTAATTAAAGCACCGCCAGTAGATAAAGCGAGAGGGAAGCAAGATACTAGACCCAAGAGTCAAGCTGCACATAGCAGCTTTAAGGAAGGTGAAGACGGGACAAGAAGAAAAGATGTAAGCAAAGACAATCTATCAGACTCTGCTCAAAGGACCCTAGGTACAAGGAGAAGGTCTGAGGACTCTAGTGAGCAGGAGAGTGATCGGCTAGGGGATCTTTTTCGATCCTTAAGATGTGATATGATGTCGAAATTCGAAATATCGGAAAATAACCAGAAAACAATCCAGGACAGATTTGATCTGTTAGAGACAAAGTTAGAGGAAGTCACTTTGCGTACAGGGAACCTGGAAACAGAAGCAGCTGCTTTGAATAAAACTGTACACAGTAATCAAAAAGACATAGAACTTCTTAAAACCCAAAACAGATCATTGGTTATGGACATTGAGAGGTTGGAGAATCATGCTAGGAGGAACAACCTAAGGATCCTAAAGATTCCGGAAGGGGAAGAGCTGGAGGACTTGAAGGGCTTCGTTTGTGGACTTTTGAGGGATGGTGTTTTAAAAGATCGCCCGGATATAAACCTGGAGGCGGAAATCCAAAGGGTACATAGAGACCCATACAAGAGACGCTCAGATAGGAAAACACCAAGGAAAATTCTAGTAAATTTTCAAACTTACAGCGTTAAGGAACTTATTCTAGGAAGATCCCTATCAAAGTCAGACCTACGTTATAAATCTAGTCCTTATATTATAAGGTCCGATATGGGTGCGAGAACTGCACAAAGACAATGGGAGCTGGGCACCAGAATGCCGGATCTAAGATTAGTGGGAGCGCATGTTCAGATGAGATTCCCAGCTATGCTCAGGATCATGTGGAAAAATAAGACATACAGTTTTACACAATCAGAAGAGGTCGATAATTTTTTGGACCGAATAAAAAGCGAGCAGGAGGAATAGTAATGGGTAGAACTGGTAATTACTTCAAAGGATGAATTTAATAAAAAACAAAACTAAAAAAAAAGAAAGAAAAGAAGAAAGAAAGAAAAAAAAGAAAAAAAAAAAAAAAAAAGAAAAGAAAAGAAAGGAAGGAAAAAAAAAAAAAATAAATAAATAAATATAACATTAGGTAAAAATAAATATAAATATGCTGTATGACAAAACAGAGGGACTTGATGATTTAGCCGTGAGTTAATTTTGTCTCACCAAAATACAGTTAAAAGGTCACAGGCACCACCCGGTTGCTCCGAAAGGCGAAGACATCGCCAGGTATGCTGGGGGGGTTCCTCGGGGGGGAGGGGTTCAAGGGGTGGGGGGTGCAAGGGGGCAAACAAAAAACAAAAAATCCTCATATATAAATTATTCTACACTGTACAAAGGCTTGATGGGCATGAACCAATATTAGACCCATGATTAACCCATACAAACTTAAGGTCCTGTCATGGAATATTAACGGTATAGGGGAAAAAGTAAAACAGAACAGAATTTGCGAATTCCTAAAAGATTCAGATGCTCAAATTATAATGTTACAGGAAACACACTTAGAGGAGGCACTATGCAACTCTCTCTTTAAGAAATTAAGATGGGTTCAAGACATAATCAGCTCTAGGCAATCAGGTGTTACAAGGGGTGTTTCTATTATAATTCGAGCGAATAGCGGGATAAGCCTGAGAAAATTCGAGACAGACCAATCTGGAAGATGGTTAATTGCGGAAATATTTATTCAAAATACCACCTATACAATTGCAGTGTACTACGGTCCAAATGAGGACAATCCGGTTCCACTGTCTAAATTGGAATTAGCACTATTTACGACAGCTGGCCCTTTAATTTTAGGTGGTGATTTCAACTTGGTTTTTGACCAAAAACTAGATAGAACTTCTAAGGCGAAATACCATGCTCCCTTAAAATCACTTGCCGTCTTAAACGTCCTAATGAAAGATTTCACTCTAGTAGATGTTTGGAGAAAAAAATACAAAAATAAATTAGGCTTCACTTTTTATAGTAAAAAATATAAGAATTACTCCAGAATAGATCATCTTCTAGTAGATCAGCACTTCCTTAAGGACATCAATTACCTTTCCTTTACACCTACAGGCCTATCAGACCATGCTGTACTGGAAGTGGTAATTGAATTGAACATAACTCCATTAAAACTTAGGTGGACTCTGGAGAGATCACTTCTATTAGATAATCATTTAAAAGAAGAAGTTAATGAAAAAACATCAGAGTTCTTCGCGATGAATTTAGGATCTTCCTCCCCCCAGGTTGTTTGGGAAACATATAAAGCCTACTTGAGGGGAGTTCTAAGTTCCCTAATGAGTTATAAGAGAAAGAGCATAAAAATAAAAAGAAGGGAAGATTTGGCAGTAATAACGAGAAAAGATCAAGAATTACAGAATGCAATTTTACAGAACTCTAGCAGAGTACCCTTGATAGAGAAGGAACTTATCGATTTACAGCTTCAATTAAAAGTATCGGATGAGAGAATTCTTAAAGAAAAATGGGACTCTAGTAGATTAAAAAATTTTGAGTATGGAGAAAAATGTGGAGCTCTTTTAGCCTGGAAAGCCAGAGAAGAGAGAACTAGAAATAACGTCAAAGCACTATTACAAAGACAGACAGGAGAATCACTGGAAACAGACATAGAAATCAGAGAAGAAGCAAGATCTTTTATGAGAAGTCTCTAT
Source organism: Lissotriton vulgaris (assembly GCF_964263255.1). NCBI lineage: Eukaryota > Metazoa > Chordata > Amphibia > Caudata > Salamandridae > Lissotriton > Lissotriton vulgaris. The sequence continues at coordinate 270,338 of NW_028248908.1, forward strand.
ACTGAGGATAAAGATCCTAAGGGGGAAGAGTTAGACTCCTGGCTGATAACAAAACATTTGCCACAACTACCTGAAATAGATAAGGTGTACCTGGATAGTGAGATAACAGAAGGGGAAATCTTGAGTCAATTGAAGAAAATGAAAAAAGGGAAAGCGGCAGGCTCAGATGGGTTGCCAGTGGAGATCTATTTGGATAATAAAGACCAATTAATGTCTCCATTAAAGGAACTGTTCAACCTTTTGTTGACTCAGGGTTTCTCAACACCTCCCTCATGGGGAGAAGCCATTATAACGCTCATACCAAAACAAAATAAGGATGTTAAAAGAATAGAGTCTTACAGACCTATTTCTCTGCTGAATACAGATATGAAGATCTACTCTGGTATCTTAGCAACTAGACTATCGAAGGTTATTAAGTCTATAATCCATCCTGATCAGAGAGGCTTTATCCCAGGGAGACAGTTAAACGAACTAACATTTCAAGCAATAGGAGCTATAGACTACGCCAACGTTAAAAATCTCCCACTGGCCCTGGTCGCCATAGATGCAGCTAAGGCCTTTGATCAGGTCAATTGGAAGTATCTTTGGGCCTCTATGGCGGCTTTTGGGTTCACTCAAATTTTCATAAAGGCGGTTAGATCCCTATATCACAACTCAAAGGCTAAGGTTTTAGTTAATGGAATTCTATCTGATACCACTGGTCCTTGCCAATCCGCAGAGTGGGGGGCAGTAACCCCTGGCATGCAATAGCCGTTTTCCACTCTCCTTCTCAGTGTACTTCCAAACTACCACTGATCCTTCAACCTAGGGTCCGCATCCTCAGGCTAACCAGAGGTCACGGGCAAAGCGTCTCCTCACCCTACCTCTACTTCTGGGGTTTTGCACACTCCCAGGAGAAGCACCCACCAGAACACAATTCTCCTACCAGTTCAGGACCTCTCTCCATCAATTGGTCTACCACCTGGGATTCACATTCACTGGATGCACAGGGGTCAGAGGCGAGGCACTCCCTCCATCTGCACCCCCTTCCAGAGTTCTGCGCCCTCCCACTGTAGAACAGGGTCCCTTCACTTAAGATAGGCCCCACCTGCTCTCAGGGTAGTACTACCACACTCAGTCAAGGACCCTGAAGGTCCTGGCTAGGCCTGCACCACCCCTTCTGGGAAACACAGGGTCCCTTCACTTAAGATAGGTCCCACCTGTGTTCACTGGGGTACGCCTAGAAGGCAAACTGGCCAGGACACTGATTACAGCCGCCCTGCCATCCAGGACAGACAAGCACCTGAAACTGGCTCCCCAACCCAAGGACGCTACCCTTTGGTCAGATGCCTGGCAAACCATGACTTCACGAGGGTGACACATAACTAATGTGCCGTGTGACAGTCTGCCTAACACAGATCTCATGATGTAGTGTAGTTCCCATTTTCCCAATAGGCCCTGCGCATTGGAATAACATAAACAGTAGTATCGACGTAGAAGTGCGGATCTTCCAGGCCTCCACTGACTATGCTAAACTTAATTGGGTTTGTTACCAACTAGCTCAGAGGTCACTGGAAACTTTCTTGACTGAAATAGAAAGTGATCAGCTTCCCTGGCACAGCCAAGAAGGGATTCAGTTTTCCAACAACCGTGCAACATGACAACTTTGCTCCTCAGATCAAGAGTCAATCTCTAGGGTTGTGTGAAACAATAGACAGTTATTTTACTCAGTCAGTGGTTGTGCAGTTTACTTTCACAATATGTAGAGAATAGAGAGACGGGCGTTGTCAATAAAAGGTAACATTTATTGAACAGTCTTTCTTCTCGTACAAGAGAAATGAATTGCCACAATTGCAAGACTTGTTATTATAAAAAGTACGTACAGTAAGATAAGTATTGCGAAATAATACTGTAAAAGCATTGATATGGTTTCTTAGCCATACAATGGTTTAAAATGAATAAAACATATATATACATTCATATATACATTCGGCTAAAATACTCAACTGGTGCTTCTAACTACGCCTACCCCAGTGTACCTGACCTAAGCCTAATACTTGGGAGGGGAGTAAGTAAGTAGCTTTAAGTTAAGTTGGTTTTGCCAAGGTTTGCTTCAAGAATTCTCTCTCAAGGGTTTAGTCAACGCCATACCTCTGGAATAGAATGATGGAGGTCTGGTATCTCCCTCAGGACTCGATATCCCAGTCACCCGCAAGGGTAGACTAGAAACGCCGGAGCTGGATTTCTCTGCAGGAGAAAGACAGCGTTTCTTCTCAGTGCGTCGAGGAGGAGGAGGAGGGGCAGCGTCCGCGGGCAGCTTCCATCTGCTGGGCTCTTTGCAGGGGGACGGCTGTTCAGCTCCTAAGTTCACCACACCATCGTTCGCTTGTTAGCAGCGATAGCAGTAGCGATAGCAGCTATGGTATCATCAGCATGACAGCTTCTTCAGCAGCAGCGAGATAGCTGGCAGCATCAGCTTCAGCGAAACAACGGCAGACAGCAACACAGCATTGATAGCTTCAGCTAGCAATGAGACAGCGTTTGCTTAAGGCAACATTGGTAATATTTATACCTGAAAGGTGCCTTGTTTGACGTAAGTTTTTGGACATAAGACGTCAATAAAGATGTCACTAGGAAGTGATCGTCTATCAGTGCTCATTAGAGTTCTATTACTAATCAAAACACAGCAAGCGGGAATTACCAGGTTTGCTGAGTTTTTATCTTGTTGAAGAACTCGGAGTGTTAATCTAGGAATCTCAGATAGTAACTTCTGCTCTGTCATTGCACTAATTGGTTGCAAAGGAAGTGGCAGAGAAAGCTATTCTGGAATGTGGCTCTGTTCGTGTGAGGCCAGAGACGAGTTTCTGAATATTGCACTTGAACGGTTATGCCAATATAGGGAATAAATGGATCTATAGCCGAATAGGGGCATAAGGTCACAGTATCGATCAGGATCCTAGATTAGAACGCTACACCCACTCCACAAATTCATGTCCATCAAATTACTAAAACTAGAGCAATAAGATGCATGTGTAACATTGCCCACCCCAAAATACATATATGCATTTGAAATAGGCGTATTTGTAATACGTGAAAATTTAGGTACTGTACGTTTTTGAAGCATAGAAATCATTCAAAAATTATAGCATATGAAATAAATGAACGATTATGCAAAAAGAATTACACATGAAATATCTCTGAAACAGAAGAAGGGCGAGATAATTTCATCACATATAAATGCATTGCAATAAAATGTGCTAGAGGCTGGTGTAAAGTTATTATGTTTCTAGATGTATTTAGAAATAGAAGTTGAAGCTTCTGTTCTCTATGAATAGTTTTACTTTAAGCAAAGTATTTTTCGTGCCAAAAAAAGGTGAATATTAAAAGTGTTCAATTCAAAAGAATTATTGCTTGAACGGGGAAAATAGAGTTCCAACGCTTTTAGCAGTTTTTGTTGTTCAAAACTGAAGGCCGAATTCAGAGTTCATGGGAACGCTGTGTGTCGGAATGCTTCTCTAAAGTTATTGTTTCTGTTCTGGTGAGCACATCATATCAGACAGGCTCTCAAAGAATTGGTCTACAAAATCAGGTGACAGTTCGACCAAATTCGATAGTGCTGTAACTTGGCAGGTGTGAGAATGATTGCTGTCATCAAAGTCGGGATCAGCAATGCTCACAGAAGGTCGTACCTGGGTGATGTTGCTTTTGTCACTTGCTCCACTGTTACCACCTAGTCGTAGCACAGGAGTCTCAACGAATGCCGTCATCAGGATTGGTAGCCGCTGGGGACAACACAATGCGTGAGCCGTTATCGGACTGAGCAAAGTATCGATATCCATTGGTACTGCTGATGGAAGTGAAAGACAGATGTCCAACACGCACTCATCTCCGCATAGCATACATCGAAGTACAGGTAAGATGCAGGATTGCCATATCGGTCTGAATGAAAGGAACCAGGTCATGTTTAGATCTCTCAGCCTGGCCAATCCAAGGACTCTAGTTATTCTGTCCCGGTAGCGCATTGCTAGGATTGTCTCTTCCATTCCCATAGGAGTCATGTCTGAGCTGCGGCTTCCCATAACGAAGCAGGAGGGTCAAAAATAAAATCCCTGCTACAAGTCCCAAAAATAGGGGTATGCCGCCAAAAACAGAGTGGACAAAATTTGGAACGATTCCCAGAATTGCTTGAAATGGTGTTAGCAGTCCCGTAAAAATCGTCTTAAATATGCCTGGGATGCCTGTGGCACTAGACATGTTAAGGAGTTGGCTCAACATTTCTACGAAATGCATGGGGCAATTTGTTGATAAAAGGTCATGAACCTCCGTAGCTGTCCTTGCAACTAGGAGATCATACGTCTCTTTTGATGACGTTATGGGCACTGTTGTCTGTAAAATCACAGATTTCATTTTGCTTAAAGTATCAATTCGTAAAGAAGAGAAATGCAGACGAGGCCAGATGGGAGTCTCTATGTCTCCAGGCCCGCTCGGGAACAATGCTTGCATACAGCATTTGACCATGGATGTTACGCTTATGAGATAACTTTTCCCTGGAACAAGGCCACAACATCTGTGATCCGTTCTAAGAATGTAACTCCCATTCGAAAGTTGCATAAAGAAGGGCTCTATCTGCGTTGCAGGTGTGACAAGCTGGTGGCATGAAAGGTTGTTAGAATTACCTTCACAGGCTCCGTGTAAATTAATACCCTAACACAAAAGTATACCGCTTAGTGAACGTTTACAGTTTTCACCACTAAGAAATACATTTTTGTCGCTGTCACTATAGCATGAATGTGTGTATGGTAATTTCCATTCTGATTTTACATATCCTTTACCCAATCGTTCATACTGGCCAGTAGGTATGTATTCAAGGCACTTTTTAAATCGGAAAGTTGTTATCGAAATAGTGATAATCCCGTGTATTATCCATTCAATGACAGGACTCTCTGACATTGTCAATGGTAATCTTTCAAGTTTTTCGATGCTCAGGATTGTATAGTCTGCTCCTTTCTGTGCCAAACTGATTTGTTTATCAGTAAGGTTAAAAATGGAAAATAATGACGTTGTGTTGATTAAACGCCAAGGCACATAGCCTGAACGAAGATTTTGCAACGTCCAGCCTAATTGTACAATAGAACGTAATTGTGACTGGCCATGCTGTAACATTAGCAAGTCTCTGTCTATTATGTCAAAGGCAGAAGATACAATATTGTCCAACGAATATATTCTGGAGGACAGAGTCATTAACCCATTGTCCACTACAGAAAGTGATTTTTCCAAATTAATACGATCAATTTCTCGTATTTTTCCTGCTGTGTCAATTTGTGTGACTTTCCAAGCCTCGTTGTACGCAGCATAGATGCTGGCCGCTATGAAACGCTTTTGACGCTGTTTGCGTGGTCCAAGAATGAAATCGCGTAAATCAGCACCATCTTTAAGTAAAGATAAGTGTTGCTTAATTTCAGCCAGTGTGGATGATCCTAGCCATTCGAGGCAGAGTTTCCCTACACTGTATGTTGTTACTATCCCTGGATGTTGTCTCTGGGAGTATCTAGGGTCTTGTCTGGTCATTTTTAACCCCTGTGTTTTGTTCAGGAATCTATCTTGACAGTTGTTTGTGTCAGTAGGCCAGATTAACCACTTTTTCCAATCAGGATGTGTTCTGTTAAAATGTAAAATTTTAGTTACGTCTATCTCAATTTCTGTTGTTGCATTATCAGGTATTGGTTTCGGAATAGACGGTTTGTTAAGTTCTTTGATCTTAGCTAAGCCAAGACAGGATGTTTGGTGAATTGTGTCATTTAGAAACATCATTTGTTCTGGTATCATGCAGGTTCTGAATAGTGCTTCAAGGCCTTGTACCTGCCAATCTTTTGTACCCTAAATGGTTTTTGTTTCAATGTTATTTTTCCAATAATCAAAACCAAATGTCATTATTTTGTCATAAAATGCTTCTGAATATATTAATTTAGTGTTTGTCAGCATTGTTTTCATTCCTGTTTTATCTAACAGTTTGTAATAAAATGTTTCTGCATCACTGGTGTTAAACCCTGAGAAGTACTTGAATTTCTCAAAGAATGTCTTAGAACTGCTTTTAGGTGGTGTAGCACAATGTTCCCATTGATTATACTTAAAAACATTTCTAGGCTTTGCAGATTTATGCAAATAATGATCGCCATAATGTGTAAAACAGAATAACTGTTCATAACTAGACGAACCTTGTAAATAATCATGTTCTGTGAATCTAGCTGACATTACTAAATCAGACATCATGTCATTAATACTGTTAAAGTCCCAATCATCAGAGAATGTACTAGGTTTTACAAAGTCACTTAAGTAAACCTTCAGTTGATGAGGATACTTCAGGATCTCGACCGGACCATAGATCTCATAGTCAGTTTTCTCCCATACTACCCCACCAGGTATTGGAATGGCTGTGACATTTACTGTTGACAGTTCTCTTTTCTTCACGTGGGATGATCTGTGTGGTTTGAGGACTAGGTTGATGTTCTGACTTGCTGTGTCCATTGTACTATATTTTCCCTCAATGAATTTTCCCAAACAAAGTACCATGATGAGCCAAAGCAGGAGGAAAAATACACCTAGACCGAACCAGAACTCTAACCAAGGGGAAATAAGGTAGATTTCCTTTAGTTGATGAAGGAGCTCCGTTGCTTTTTCTTTAAAAGTCTTTTTTGTTTCTGGCATCACTTCGGGGTTACTTTGATCCTCGGAAAAGTTGTCGAAGTCGATGAAATAACCAGAGGCAGTTCTGTCAATTCTTGGGATTGTTCTTTCAATCTGGCTTTCGGTAGCACTTTCTGATTCCACATTATTGTAGACTGGTGTTTCTTGACGAACTGTTTCAATCTGTGTCTCAAGAGGCACGAGTTCCATGGCATTATTGCATAGTCCTTCTCTGTGCACTGCAGGCTGATCGAATGTGATTAGTCTTTCAGTTTGAACCTCTTGGATTGTTGCGAGTTTGGGGATTCTGTTGTTTCTTGGGAGTCCACTGGGCCTACTGTTGATTATAGGCCACATGCTTGTGGTTTTACCAGGTCGATAGACACAACTCTGTTCTCCTTTTTACCAGCAAGGGGCGGTAGTACTACTGATCTTGTTCCGGTGACTGCCAAGACAGGTACTGCTTTTCTGTAAGAAGGCCCAAATTCCTTCTTCACGGCGATTTTTTCTCTGACTAGATCCCCAATCTTTGGAATCCAGACAGGCCTTGCTGGGGCTGTTGCTTGTGGTGCCTCGTCAGTGGTATCTGGCTGTTGCTTTAACTTTATGTTGCTTAAGGATTTTCTTGTTTCATTCAGTTCCTGTAAAACAGCCATACGATCTTTGATGTCAAAGTCTGTTTTCTTATCTTGTACCACTGATACCTGACTATCTAAGTCCTGAATTCTCATTCTAATTCCGAACAATAGTTCGTATGGGCTGAAACCTTTTAGAGAATTTCTTGGCGAATTGTTAAGACTGGTCTGGACACTTATCAAATGTTTGACCCACCCAGCGCCTGAACCTAATACCTTCGCTGTTATAGATCGCTTTATGTGAAATGAAATGAAATGAAATGAAATGAAATTGGATTTATAAAGCGCATGGCTGCCCGTAAGCGTCCCAGCGCTACCATGCAAAAATAAGAAGCTCTGAGGGAGGCCGGAGATTTTAAGGGTCTTTGGGAAAAAGAAAGAATTTGAGACATTTGCGAAATTTGACAAGGGACGGTTCAGTACGAATGTGTCTCGGGAGAGCGTTCCAGGTCTTTGCTGCATTTACCGAGAAGCCTCCCGAGCGGGCTTTCCTAATTCTGGGGACTATGACCAAATTTTCAAGATCTGATCTCAAGGCCCGTGGGGGTCTGTACGGGCGTATCAGGTTATTTAGTGCCTGAGGTCCTTTGCCTTGAAGAGCTTTGTGAACGATGCATGATGATTTAAAGGAGATGCGCTCGCGCACTGGGAGCCAGTGCAGGGTTTTCAACAGTGGTTTTGCCGAGGCTCTTCTTGGGGCACCCATGAGCATCCTGGCAGCAGCGTTTTGTACTCGTTTTAGGGTGTTGATAGTGTCTCGGTTTTTTCTTTCTACCACACTATTCCCTTCGGGGTGCGATGGACAAGAATACCGCAACCCAATTCCCATGCTGGCCATGGCCTCCTTATAGGCTCGAGAGCTGAAAGCAGGACCCTGGTCAGAATGGAACGTGGCAATTGCGTATGTGCCGATAAAGACTCGCAGATCTTTTATAACCGTTCTAGCGTCAGCCGAGCGCTGGAGGCCACATTTTTTAAGTGTGTTTAGCCTTAATGATTAATAGGACGCAGGATGTGGTGTAGACAGCGTTACTCTGTTTCTGATTGGTAGCCGGTAGCATGGTTCACTACTGCGATCCCTGTTACAGTTTTCACAGTTGTTTGCATATATTTGGTGTTGTACACTCATTCCCGGCCACCAGTATACTGATTCCAATTCTCCCAGAGAGTCCCTGCTTGTTTGGTGTCTCAGACCCAACCCCATATGTGCTTCCTGTAATAGGAAGCCCCTCCGGTCCCTGTTTGGAATTACCCTATCCTCCACTCCAGGGATTCGAGCAAAAGGAACGGAGTTTGCATCGATTACGTATGCATAAATGAGTGGATAGTTCACGGGTAGTGCTGCACAGTCGCCTTTTACGGTCGTTTTTACTGCCAGCATGGTTTCCCCGTCTATGTATTTTTCTGTACGCTTTTTTGTGGCTACGGAAGCCGGTTTAGTTGCTTCCGCTGTGGCTGTGTTAGCCAATGAATTCCCTGCAACGTGAACGCCATCACGTTGAAGACTCTGTGCGCATATCACGTGAGTCTTTTGTAGTTCTTTCTGTAAAAGAGCTACCTCTTTCCACAGCAATTTATGCTTTATTGTGGCACCTGTGTCATCTTTGTAATCGTTTTCAATCCAGCTCTGCAACTTATTATTGTAAGAGTTGACGCAAAAATGAGAATCGCACACGATAAGTGTCGGGAATTCACGTTCTGCATTTTCAAGCGCCATCTTTAAAGATCTGATATGAGCTCTCTGAGCCGAACAGTTTCTTACTGATTCAGTTTTTGTTACTTTCGGTCTGAATTTACTGCACAGCCAACGACCTTCAACGATCGCACAGGCTGCATCGTAGGATTTGCTCTCTACGTTGAAATGCTGTACAAATCTATCTGTATAGATTATGCAGACGTATTGTGGGAGAGGCAGAAGTTCGATTGGCAGAGGATATTCTTCTTCATATTCTAAATCATTCAGTTCTTTGAATTGCGGGCGCGAAATAGTATTTCACATCTTCCGCTCCTAGAGAATCTATACACTGTATCCATTTCGGATCCAGTGACACTGTAGGCAGGTTTACTGGGCTGAATAGCGCCTCGAAGGCGGATTCCGCTGTGAGGATATTAATCCGTTTACCATGTGCTAATGCAATTTGCACTGCTTTCACAGTTCTTTCTGTGTGACTGAATGTTTTTTCTACTTGTGTATACAAGTGAGATTTAATTGAAATTGGTACCTTTTCACCCTCATTAGAAGTCAGGTACGTGAATCCGTATCCTCCTGGGATGACTCGGATTACAAGATCGCGTGTGTTGTCACGTGTATCTAATTTTGTTTTAGCTAACATGTCTGTTTGCAGTGATCTCAAAATTTCTGTGTGTTTTTGAGTCCAATTGATTTGTTTAAAATCAGGTTTTATTAGTTCGTAGAGAGGTTTAACCCTCTCTGCGTAATTTAGAATGTAAGTTCTTCCGAAATTCAGAAAACCTAGTATGGATTGTAAATTCTTCAGCGTTTTTGGAGCTTGGAGTACAGCGCACTTCTCTAAGAAGTTGTCCGCTAGGCTTTTTCCTTCACTTGATAATTCGTACCCTAAGAATAGTACTGTCAGATGGGCAATTCGAGACTTTTTAAAGTTGAATTTGTAACCCTCTGCTGCGAACCCAAGTATAATGGTGTTCACTCTTTTCAAGTGAGTATCCAAGTCGTCGTCTGTGAGATAGATATCATCTACGTAAGATAATGCCTCATCATCATATATTTGTAGTAACTCTGTTACCCTAGCTGAGAATAGTCCTGGGCTGTTCTTGAACCCCTGTGGGAGTCGACAGAATTTTTCCTGGGACCCAAATGCTGAGAAAGCGGTCAAGTATCTGCTTTCTGGTGCAATGTTTTGACAAAAGAAACCATTAGATATGTCTAATGTCGTTTTATACTTTTTCCTAACTATGTTATTCATTAGTGCAGCACTATGCGAGTTTTGTACTGCAAATGTTTTGCAACATGCATTTAGGTGTCTGTAGTCCAAAACTAGACGATATGAATTGTCTGGTTTGGAGACAGGAAACAAAGGATTGTTCATTTGAGAGGTGCCTGTTTCAATCACCCCCTGGTATTCAAGTTGATCTAAGATCTCCCTGACTTGTTTTTTAGCTTCTTGCTTAATGGGATACTGCCGTTGGGCAGTTGGTTCATTTTTTAACTGGATTTTGTGAGGAGGTGAGTCCTCATCCCATCCTACATGATTTTTATATAATGCCGGTGCCTGGGCTACTGCCCATTTCCTTGCATAAGTATATTTTTTGTGAATCGGAATGTGATTCGAGAAGGCAGGCATAATCATTTCTTCGCCACGAGGGCACTCCCTGACAAACTCTGGGGGCCAATCTTTTTCAGCTAACAGAATATCATAGCCTTTGGAGAGTTTATCCCAAAATAGACCCTTTATTTTCCTAGTCTTATCACCCTCTATATGCAATGTTATTTCGTATATTTTATGGGGCTCGCTAAGTCTGGTGTCGGCAGTTTCAACCTGAATGTATTCATTCGTGTCCACTGTCTCCAGATGACTCATCAAGATCTTGCAGGCTATACTGATTTCTGCTGCACTGTCTAACATTGTCAATGCCCACTCCCCGTTTTTCAACTGTGTCCTCAGTATTCTCCGCATGGTTGATTACTCTAATACTGGCTACCTTCTTTTTTGGAAATTGAGATTTTTTACTCTGAGCAGGTTCCTTGTCTTTGGACTTGGTGTGCTCTCCTGGGTCTGACCGTCCTCTTCTTTCCGATTTCTGCGAAAAAGATCGAGAGGGACGTGTATCAATACTTTGATATCTATCAGGTTTTTTCAAATTATCCCTATTTCTAAGGTTATATCTTTTCTCAGAGGGCTCCCTCTGGGGAGACTGGTGTTCTCGAGTCGGAGTTCTTTCCCTCCGTCGAGGAGACCTTCCTCTGGACTGGAAAACCTTTCTTTGGGAGTGGATTGTTTATTTCCATCCCAACTCTTTTTAGGAGTGTTTGAATTATTTTTAATAAATAATTTTTCAGGATTTTCGAGCAGTTGGGGCTTTACTGGTTTCCCACCCAAGCTGTCTCTACCTAATTCTTCATAGCATTTCTCTATGATTCTGGCAAGCTCAATTGGTTGATCTGTTATATCTGTTTCCTTCAACTTCTGGCGGATCGCCACAGATGCTGCTTCTCCCTTTATGTTGGCTAATAATATAGCCGAGACCTGCTTGAAGTCTTTCAGTAATTTCATACCAAGAGTTAAAGCGGGCTCTGGACCGTATTCATTTTGAATCTGTTTTAGCACTTCTGGTATTACCGCCATAGACGGAACACCATGTGTTTTTGTGTAAATGGAAGCAAAGACTGTACCCCAAGTGTCGCAGTCCTCTATGTGTGGTGCGATTCCCATAGGAAGGCAGATGGTCAAGATTCTGTGTTTCTCAATAGGGGTAGTATCCGGAAATACTGCCTCTATTTGAGTGATTTTCTGTGCTAACCAGAAAGGAATTTGCTCCCGTTTTACGGGTGTTTTACCAAGACATGACTGTATGTTCTGTGGTGTAATTTTATTAGTGTTCCCCTGATGAGGGGTCAGCTGTGGTACATTAACAGCTGGTTGGACTGTTGCAGTCCGCATTACATATTGGACTAATTGCCTATCTATTTTAATTAATGTTTTTAGCTGTACTAACAGCTCTTCCTTTTACATTTTTGCAATGTCTGGATGTGGTGTGGCTGGCTAGAACCGGCCACGTTGCTCCTGGTCTACCTAGTGGACCGAGCCTGGTAATATGATCATTATGTTTTAGGGCGCCATTAAACCAGAGCAGGTGCTCTTTGAATTTTAGTGGGATTTCAGTCTCCTCGAAAGGAGCGTACTCATCCGGGGGTTTCTCTATTTTGTAATAGTGAAACTCTTTTGTTCTAGCGTTTGCCGCTGGAAAGTTTATCCATGAATAGAATACCTCTGTCTGTCGATATTCGTGAGCCTCTATCACAAAAATTACTGTACCACCTTGTGGTGTCAGTCCGTTTTCTATAAGTTTTAAAGTTATAGATTTTCTTAAATGTGCCGGGATGATTATTGCATCCGGGTCAGTAGTAGTGTCGGGACCCTGCTGAGTCGCATCTGCTGCGGCCCCAGTGGTTCCGTTTTCTCCTGGCATTGTGTAAATGCAAGGTTTGCAGAGTAGGTCTCCAAGGAGACAAAGATTAGGTGCACAATATTTTGGAACACTGTATCCTTCAACGTTGAATAAACCAGAGCTTTACATAGGAATCTCTTCCTACTGAGTTCGGGCGGATTTTAACCTTTCACCCACTCCAGACGTCTATTGGAGTATTTACGGGAGAAAGGGGTCTGTGTGAAAAATGCACGACTGAGTTACTCTAACGTCTTGCGTTAGTTTATCGCCTTACCAAACGTTTGGGCGCCATGTAGTGTAGTTCCTATTTTCCCAATAGGCCCTGCGCATTGGAATAACATAAACAGTAGTATCGACGTAGAAGTGCGGATCTTCCAGGCCTCCACTGACTATGCTAAACTTAATTGGGTTTGTTACCAACTAGCTCAGAGGTCACTGGAAACTTTCTTGACTGAAATAGGAAGTGATCAGCTTCCCTGGCACAGCCAAGAAGGGATTCAGTTTTCCAACAACCGTGCAACATGACAACTTTGCTCCTCAGATCAAGAGTCAATCTCTAGGGTCGTGTGAAACAATAGACAGTTATTTTACTCAGTCAGTGGTTGTGCAGTTTACTTTCACAATATGTAGAGAATAGAGAGACGGGCGTTGTCAATAAAAGGTAACATTTATTGAACAGTCTTTCTTCTCGTACAAGAGAAATGAATTGCCACAATTGCAAGACTTGTTATTATAAAAAGTACGTACAGTAAGATAAGTATTGCGAAATAATACTGTAAAAGCATTGATATGGTTTCTTAGCCATACAATGGTTTAAAATGAATAAAACATATATATACATTCATATATACATTCGGCTAAAATACTCAACTGGTGCTTCTAACTACGCCTACCCCAGTGTACCTGACCTAAGCCTAATACTTGGGAGGGGAGTAAGTAAGTAGCTTTAAGTTAAGTTGGTTTTGCCAAGGTTTGCTTCAAGAATTCTCTCTCAAGGGTTTAGTCAACACCATACCTCTGGAATAGAATGATGGAGGTCTGGTATCTCCCTCAGGACTCGATATCCCAGTCACCCGCAAGGGTAGACTAGAAACGCCGGAGCTGGATTTCTCTGCAGGAGAAAGACAGCGTCTCTTCTCAGCGCGTCGAGGAGGAGGAGGAGGGGCAGCGTCCGCGGGCAGCTTGCATCTGCTGGGCTCTTTGCAGGGGGACGGCTGTTCAGCTCCTAAGTTCACCACACCATCGTTCGCTTGTTAGCAGCGATAGCAGTAGCGATAGCAGCTATGGTATCATCAGCATGACAGCTTCTTCAGCAGCAGCGAGATAGCTGGCAGCATCAGCTTCAGCGAAACAACGGCAGACAGCAACACAGCATTGATAGCTTCAGCTAGCAGTGAGACAGCGTTTGCTTAAGTCAACGTTGGTAATATTTATACCTGAAAGGTGCCTTGTTTGACGTAAGTTTTTGGACATAAGACGTCAATAAAGATGTCACTAGGAAGTGATCGTCTATCAGTGCTCATTAGAGTTCTATTACTAATCAAAACACAGCAAGCGGGGATTTCCAGGTTTGCTGAGTTTTTATCTTGTTGAAGAACTCGGAGTGTTAATCTAGGAATCTCAGATAGTAACTTCTGCTCTGTCATTGCACTAATTGGTTGCAAAGGAAGTGGCAGAGAAAGCTATTCTGGAATGTGGCTCTGTTCGTGTGAGGCCAGAGACGAGTTTCTGAATATTGCACTTGAACGGTTATGCCAATATAGGGAATAAATGGATTTATAGCCGAATAGGGACATAAGGTCACAGTACCGATCAGGATCCTAGATTAGAACGCTACAATGACCTCCTGTCGAACTGACAGTGCATGCAGATCCCCCAGGACAGAAGCGGCGTTACCATGGCCAATCATTTGT